>NW_012156554.1:29948-52130 GCF_000151545.1 Saprolegnia parasitica CBS 223.65
AGTCGGTGGACTGGACGACCCACAAGTGCCTCCCGGAGGTGCGCAACCAAGGCAAGTGCGGGTCGTGCTACGCGTTTGCGGCCGTCGCCGTGGCCGAATTTGCCCACTGCCTCGCGACGGGCGAGAAGGTCGACGTCGCGGTGCAGCAGCTCGTGAGCTGTGATAGCAGCAGCGGTGGCGGCTGTGATGGCGGCCGTGCCAACGCTGCCATGAACACGCTTGCGCGCACGCCCATGTGCCTCGCCGCCGACTACCCGTACACATCCGGGACGACCAAGGTCAACGGCGAGTGCAAGTCGTCGGCGTGCCCGACCAAGAAGCAGCTCAAGATTGGCACCGCCGTGCGCACATACGGTGAGGCCAACTTGGTCGCGTCGCTCCAAGTGCGCCCGACGGCCGTGACGGTCGAGGCCGGCAACGACGCGTGGCGCTTCTACAAGGGCGGCGTCGTCACGTCGTGCCCGGGCAAGCGCTCGGACCACGCTGTGCTTGCGGTCGCGTACGGCACGGAGAACGGCACGGCGTACTACAAGATCAAGAACTCGTGGGGGCCCAACTGGGGCGACAACGGCTACATCAAGCTCCAGCGCAACGCACCCAACACGTCCAGCGGCATGTGCAACGTCGGCGAAGGCCCGATGTACCACCGTCGCCGCTAGATCGACCCTCGTACATGCAGTAAACAGAAACGTCCCATTGGCTTCCTATATCCAAGCGGGTTGCATCCTATACATACCGGGTCAGGCTTGCATGTACATTGCATCCCGTGGGCGGGCGCTGCGAGCGAGCGGCGAACTTGCCTTTCTAAAAAGAAACGCACGTGATTGGACCATTTTCTTGCTTCGAAAAACGACGCCGTTTGATTGGTCCCTTCCAAAATCCGAATATGAACGCGTATGCGGACAAGCTTCCAGAATCGAGGTTCGGCAGATACTAGTACCGCATCGCTCGCAGCACTGATGGCCAGCTTCGTCGACATCTTCCGCGCGTCGGCGCCGTTCGCAGCCATTATCACGAGCTTCCAAGATGGCCTGTATGAAGATGTTGCCGCGTACGTTGCTACGTTTCGCCGCCACGCGTGCGAGCATCCGCGCAGCACCAAGCAGCGACCGCTCGCGCACGAAGCGACCATCTACCCGAGCCGCCTCCTGCCCCGCGCGTCGCTTCTTGACATGGACTGCGTCGACCTCTTTTTACACACGGGTGACATTGGTCGGCAAGCGTTTGCAGCGCCGATCCACTTTGCTGTCGCGATGGGCCATGTTGAGATCGTGCTTCGGGCACTGGCCTGTCGCCGACTCTCGGTCGACCTCATTGCGTGCGCACTGGCCAACGGCCATGTGGATCTGGCCAAGCACTTGCTGGCGAACATGGACAGCTTGGACGCGACCCGCGTGCCCCGCTCGCGGACGACCACGGTCGAGGCGCGCGTGGCGGCCCGCGATGCCCCCGAGCTCTTTTTGCTGCTGAAAGCCTTTGCGCCCAAGATCGACTGGGTCAACGCTCTCGCGAGCGCGATTCAAACCCGCGCCGCCAGCGCGGCCATGTACATCTACACGCAGCAGGGGGCGGCGGCGGTGGACGCGACGACGATGGACACTGTGTGCACGATGGGCCTTCTGGCGCTGGCCACGCAGATGCATCTCGACGGCCAGCGCTGCTCCGCGAACGCGATGAACGGCGCGGCCATCAACGGCCATCTCGAAATGGTTATGTTTCTGCACGAGCATCGCCAGGAGGGTTGTTTTCCCCACACGATCGCCCGCGTCGCCGCGCAAGGGCATGTCGACGTGCTAGCCTACCTGGTGACCCACGTGGTGCCCCACGCTGCGCGCTTCTACGCCCTCGCCGTCGACAGTGCTAGCAGCTTCGCGGCGCTGCAGATTCTGGAGGCGGCGGTGCCCGGGCGCGTCTCACTACAAACGCTCGCATCCGCGCTCGAGAGTGGCTCGCTCGACTATGTCGCGCATCTCTTGCAGACGTACCACATCGTGTTTCGCGCGGCCTTGTCGGCGCGTGCCGGCCTCGTAGAGTGGCTCTTCATCAAAGCGTGTGGTCCCCACGGGTCCATGGCGCTTCTGCAGCTGCTCGATGACTATTGCACGAGTCTGTCGCTGGTGCCGTCGCACACGTCAACCAAGAAGAACGCAGTGCACGTCGCGCTCTCGTTTGGTCATGCCGACATGGCGGCCTACCTCTCAACCCGTGGCTACCACTGGCGCCAAAGTGCATTTGACGACGAGACCAAGGCAGCGGTCTGCGGCCACGCCAATGCGGCCGCGAGCGTGGCCTTTCTCCTTCAGCAACGCGTCGCGATGGACAGCGACTGGGCCAACGCGGCGTGTCGGTACGGGTCCTGGCTCGGTGTCGCGGAATGTGTCGTGGCGGCGGCGACCTCGCCCGTGTCGATGCAGTGGCTTCTGCACGCGGCCCGGGGCGCCGGTATCGATGTCGTGGCGACGTTGCGGGCGACCCGTGTCCAGCCACCGACCGCCACTGACATTGTCGATGTCGGCAGCGCGATGCCCGACGTTCTCTTGTACTTGTATGCAACGTACCCAGGCGCGTGTCACTCGGACGAGGTCGTTCACGTCGCTGTCCGTCGGGGCAGGACCCGCGGCCCGTTCTTGCGGTTCCTCTTGGACCACAACCTTTGCTCGCTGCGAGCGATTGTGGTCTGGACCGCCCGGTTTGGGGACGCGGCCGCCTACCGCCGACTCTCGGCCGACTGCTTGCGCGATGCAGAGGACCCCGTGGACGCACTCTTGTTTGTGCTGAGCCTCGGCTACAAGGTCGCGTCGCGGGGCGCCGAAGGCATCCTCCATGAGTGGCTCGCGCATCTCTTGCGCTTGTTTGATGCGTCCAAGATGCATGAGGACGAGACGATGGTGCGAGATGCGATCGCTCGACATGCAGCTAGCAACGCGAGCGCAGGTGCCTTTATGCAGACCATGCGCACCGAAGGGCTCTGGCCGTTCAACTGGCTGCTTCGGCTGCTCGGAAACGACGCGTGCGCGTCATACCTCCGGCACGTTCTGACGCTGTGGGAAGCACTGGCGAAGGAGACGACTGTGTAATGACGTGTATAAATTTATGGTTCATTTTATCACGTTTATGGCGCTCAAAACGACATGGATGGGATGGCCACCAGTGAGGATCGAACCGCGGTCTCGAGGATCGACTTGATACTGTTGACTTGATACGATTCCTTTTGTACCCAATCCTGCAACCCACGGCTGGACAGCCACTGCGTCGTACGGGGCACGGCGGCGATCAAAGGTCTTTCTATGACGAGTGTCGTCGGTACCATCGGCATATGTTTCGACAGCATTTTAAAGGGCCCTAGTCAATCTGCTAGTCAATCGTGCCAAACTGCAATCGGGATGACAATATCTACAATAGTATTCTACTACTATTAGTAGGGTGCAGCCAGCGTCAACCCGAGCTCCGTTACGGTACACATGTCGCATGCCAATTCAACGAAAAATACCGAAAATACCGAAAAATACCGATTAAATTCTTACTTGTGCGCGTCCCACGTCCCGAGAAGGAAGACGTCGTCGTCTCGCGCTTGATTGCCGCGCGTCCCACTCTCCTAAATAGTGGCGTGATCGTGGTCGCGTCTCGTCCTCATCCGTACCGTCTCCTCCTCAAAGCACCTCGCTTCAGTCGACCATGGACCGCCGATAACGCCCTTCACACGACACTCGATGCCATCGACTGGACATGGCGCACACCACCCTACTAGCGTACCCGTGACACGCCGCGATCCATAAACCACGCTGACTGTATGCAGCTCGACCACCCGACCAGGTTCCGACCGCGTCGCGACCGTAGCAAGATGATTCCTCCACAGATATATTTCCATCTCGTCCTCTGGCCTCTCACCCAAGTGTCCGAGCCGTCGTCTCGCACGACGCTGGTGTGGGTTCCCGCGAAAGCGCAAGCAAACCATTGGGGATCGCCGATCGGGTCAATTGCCTTGAAAAGTACAGCGCCGCCTGTTTCTGGCGCGCTCCTAGGTGGCGGTAGGTGGTGCACCGTACTGCTCTGTGGTAATGCCCTGCTCAGACGCGACCACCAAGATCGCCACCCACATGCCCATTTCTCGTCCTGCAACCCGTCGCACGCATTATTGTCAATAGTAGTTATGGCGTCGGTGCCGCCACGCTTCTTCCACTGCCCGCCACTGCATGCGACGCAGCGCGAGGCTTACATCCACCTCGCGCTAACCTCGTCCCAAGACACGCTTCTCAATGCGCTGCACATGCAGCGCGCGCGAGCGACCAAAGTGTGCACGAGCAAGACCACTGGCGCCACGGCCCGCGTACGTCGACGGCCTCTTCTGTTTGCTAAGACGCTCCGAAATAAGAAATGATTATGATAGATCTGCCGTGGCCGCGATCGCCTCGACAAGAGCGTGCAGGGCGCCGTTGCCTCGACACAGCTCCACGGCTGCCGGCTCGACGACGTCGTCGCGTACTTTGAGTTGGATCAACTGCTTCAGCAAAAGGCCTTGGGCCTCGTCAACGGCCAGACGCTGTATACGCTCGTCGACCGCTCGCAGACGCAGCCCATGCACTATGTCGGCCTGCACTGGGTCGCGTGTGCGAGCCCGCTCGTTGGCGTCGCGCCGCGCGACTACTGTGTCCTCGAGGTACCAACGAACGAATTGCTGAGGATGGCGTGGATCTTTATTGGTATTACATGATGGTAGTATCAAGATGCGTTCGTGTATTTTGACGAGGTGTGCGGCAAGGAGCGCCGCGGCTGGCTGCGCATGCTGCACTCGATCCCATCGCCGTCGTGCCCGTCGCTCCGAAGCTCGCACGGCCTGGTGCGCGCCGAGCTCTTCCGCGTACGTTCGCTTGAAACTTGGAAAAGTTTCAAGTGCTGATAATTTGCGACGACGACGACTAGTCGGGACATGTCTTCATCGAGACCGACACGCCGGGTGTGCTCGACTACCACCATGTGCTCTGTGCAAAGCTCCATGGGTCGCTACCTCAGTTTCTCGCGGCCAATACCATCGTGTCCCAAGTGAGCCAGGTGCGACTTTTGCTCCTTGGAACGAAATACATTTCCGCATCACGACGGTATCAACCACAGGTGCTGCAGCTCCAAGAACGACTGACGCCAACCGTGTCGGCAGTTTCGATGAAAGCCAAGCGCGCGCACTGCCACCGGTGCAGTGTCAAATTCTCAAGTTTGTTTCAACGCTCCCGCACCTGCGACTACTGTGTCGAGGTAATTCCAACGTCGTATCAATGTATCAAGGAAGCAACCACATAGGTCTTTTGCCGGCGCTGCTGCCGCGTGCGCGGCGACGACTATATTTGTGCTGCGTGCGAAGCGCCTCAGTTCACGCTAAGCCGCGCCGAGCGCTCGGTCAAGGTGCGCCCGAGCTTGCGGGCCACGCAGGCAACCGACCGATCGACGCAGTCGTCGCTCCTCGGTGACGTCGCCTTCTCCGACCCGACACCCGATGACGCGGCGTGCGCCATCGAGGGCACGTTCACCTTTATTGCGTCGTCGCGCTCGCTCGTTGTGCAGCCAGAGATTGCACTTCTCGAACCCGAGCCAACGACTCCATTGCCGCCCGTCGAGCGCAAGCGAACGCTCTCGGACGGTGTCGTGCCGCTCTTACAGCACACGCAGCGCGACGCGGCGCAGGCATCCACGAAGAAGCTCTTCGTGCTCTATGAAGACCCGCTACGACCACTGGGTAGTTTTTTGTGTTTTTTGAAAAGTTCAGGAGTTGAATTCGTTCTGTCTAGAGCCATCGGCGCTCGACGAGACGCTTGGCACCGCGCGCCTCGCACTGCAGAGCCAACGAAGCAACCAATTGTACAGCATTTTGCGCTCCAAATACGACGCGCCGGACGGGACCGAGCACCGAAAGAAGGTGATCGAGCGTCTCTGCGTCGACCTGCTGCGGCCCAACGAGACGACGACACCGACGGCCTCGGTATAGCAGTATGCCAACGACATCCACCCTATTTCTCATTAATTAATCTCGTATGTACATCCTTTTATGAAAGACGATGCGTAGAGATGCGACACCAGAAATATGGAACAAAAACACAACAAATTCCGATGCACGCTGGCCACGATCGCACGACACACCTGCGTCCACATTGTCAAACGCTACCAGTGTACGAGTACATTATGTGATCCTCTTTCGACGAGTTGGCGCTTCGAACCTCGCTGCGCCACTGCTTTCTATAGCCATGAGCATCATCTCGCAGCTGTGTCACTTTGCACTTGTGGCGAACCAATATATCAGATACTACAATATTTTCCACTCGAGCGGGGAAGCCAGCGAAACGCTAGACTCCTCAAGCATCGAGGAGAGGAATGCCACGTGCGAGGCGGGGGGGCACGGGGGTCGAATGCGTCGGCGACGTCATCCGGTGCAGGCGCCATGTCTTGACGTCAAAAATGTACAACACACTGCGATACCGAAGACTGAGGAGCCCGTTGAGGACGGCCGAGGCGCGGTCCATGTAATAGACGCCTTCGTGCATCCACGGCCCATGGTCGAAAAGGTACCGGGCCCCGCCACTCAGTAAAAGCGAGGGTCGGGCGTACACAGCGACCGGTCGTCGGCAGCCGAGTTTGACGAGCCAATAGCACGCGCCGTTGCAGCCAAAGACGGTCCCGATCAAGAAGAGGAGGCGTCGCCAGTCGCCCACGGCCACTTGGCCACTATTGCACACCACTTGCCAGTCGAGCGACTCGATGTGACACGCGCGGGCCACAGAGACGGTCGGCTCGATCGGAAGGAGGATCGTAATGCACGCCGCCAGAAGCAAGACCAGCAGCGAGTTGTAGATCGTGTAGAGCATCGTGAGATCTTGGGTAAAGACGATCGCAATGTCGTTGACAATACCGACAAGCCACGTGACTTCGTTGGCAGCGATGCCGGCCGAGTACCACGGTGCGTTCTGGCTCAAGAACGCGCTGTTGTAGCCGTCGTAGTCGAGCTCGAGGCGCGACGTTGAGAGGAGGCAGAGCGCCGTGATGCTCCGAAGCGCAATGAGCGGCCGCCCGACCCAGACAATGCCGCCGACGCGCGAGAGCTCGAGCAAGTTGAGCCCCTCGACGTGACCGCGGCTCACGACTGCGTACAGGGCCGTCGTCGCGGCGAGTGCGATCATCACGTACGTCACGTACTGCACCGACCGGTGCGAGTAGAGTGCAAAGACCGTCGGGAGCTGCGACGCGTCTGTGGCTTGCACCCGCGGACGCAGGCCGTCCCCGATCAGCGTGATGGCAGTGACATCGCCGGTGAACCGAACGACTTCGCGATTCCCGAGCACCCAGTCGTAGAGCAGCACGTTGGCAAAAAACGAAAAGGGCGGGGACGCGAGGAGCGGCAAATGATAGATTTGCATCGGCGCCGATGCTTTCGGCCGGCCCACTTGGAAGAGCTCAATCTGCAGCGGCGTCAGCGCATCCAGAAGCCGTGGCGCCCATGTTGAATGGAGCGCCGAAAGGTTGGCCTGCGAGAGAAAGGCCAGAGTGTTGCGAAGCATCGGCTCGCAAGCATACGCTTGGGTGCGCATCTGAAGGCAGACATGCGTGATGTTCGTGATCGTATGCGCATACGCGGCAGCAAAGAGGAGGTGGTCTTGGCTTGGAATCGACGCGATCGTGCGCCCCGTGTTGGCACTGCACGAGCTCTCGAAGGAAAAGAGTGGCTGGAGCCCGCCCGTGATGATGAGCGGCGATGTGTCCGGTACGCAGAGGACCGAGCCACCGAGCACAAAAAACGTCGGCCGCAACCACGCAAACGGCACTGGGTTGAGGTACAGCGGGTGGGGCAAGGCTGCATAGGCCGCGCCATGCGCCAGTCGGAGGTCGTGCACGATCGCCATGGCGGCGCCCGCCGCGCGCCGGACGTCGACGGGCACAGGGACATACTGCATATCGATGGACCCGAACGGACCGAGAAAGGACTGGATGGCCGAGAGACCGGCCGAGAGCGGGCTTGCGAGCACGCCCGTCTGCAGATACACGCTCGTCAGCGTCCCATTGCGTGCCATGGCCGTGTCGCGGACGAGGCTCTTGCCCCCGAGGTCGGTGCCGTTGTTGAGAACGCCGCTTAGATCGTTGGCGAGTCCCCAGTACATCTTGTACGAGGTCTGCTTGCCAAGGCGAAGGGCACCCGCGGTCGCCTGCAGTGTGAACGGGTACGCGGCGCCGTAGGCATTCACGATTGAATAGGCGTTGATGAGACCAATGGTCTTGAAGTTTTGCCACTGGAGTTGATAGAAAGCGATGCCGTGGCGCCTCCAGTAGTCGACTTCGTCCTCGATCGGTGCCCACGGCTCGCCGAGGCGGTTCAAGAAGGCGAGGCCGGCGGCCGACGACACGAGGGATGTCGCGATACTGGTCTCGAAGGCTTCGCCCCAGTAATTGACCCAGTCGGACCAGACGACGTTGCGCAGAAACGACTCCATGTACACAGCCCCATTCGATGCATACGATGCACAGCGAGCCTGCCGCGCCGCTGTGTGTGCGACCCCAAACGACTGGTTGAAGTCGACGTAGCAGTAGCCTGTGAAGACCCAAGGGATCTCACTCGCTGGCAGCGACCGCAGCGCCGGAATCGCGACGGCGACCGAATTCAGCTCCGAGTAGTGCAGCATGGCACCATCGTGGTCCGCAAACGAAATGGTCGATGCTACTGTTGCATTGAAGGGCGCGGCGACGTTGAGTGTATGGAGTGGTCGGGTGGTATTCTCCGCGCCGAGCGCTAGCGCCTCCAAGAGCCACGTCGCCAAGAACGGGTGGTCCCCCCGCAGGTCAAAGCCGACCCAGATCAAGTCGTTGGTCAGCGTCGACTCGGAGAGCCGGAGGTAACTTAGACTTCCCGCGATTGCGATACCAATGTAAGCCATGCCGCCCAAGCTGTAGACCCACCCCAGCCACCACGGCCGGGGGGCAATCGGTGCCAATTTCGGGATCGTCGACGTACTCGGGCCATCGAGCTTGGAGTGACTGCGCGCTCGTTGTTTCCGTCCGCGAACGATCGTCCAGAGCTTGATGTCGAATGTATAATCCCGACGCTTGTAGGTAAGACGCAGGAGGCCCGAGAAGAGCCCCGCAATGGCATCGAATGGCGCGTCCTCCTCGTCCGGGGTAGCGAGAAAGGCAAAGCCAGAGCCCGAGAGCATGAGGCCGTGCACGCCGCGCGACTGTCGCCGACCACGCTTGCGTCGGTGCCCATAGGCAGCCATCAACGCAATCGGCACGACAAGGCCTTGGAGGAGGAAGAGCCAGAGGACGCGGACGACGCTACCGAGCTGGATGCGGACGCTACTGCACGAAAGACAGTAAGCGAGGCCAACACAGTCGTGCTGCAGCAAAGTCTCGACAGAGAGTGGCGACGCACTGTCCAAACCAACATAGACAACCCAGAGGATACCCGAGCTTACGTAGCCGGCGCTGTGAATCCCCTTGTCGCTGAACGGGAGGAGGAGCTCTTGCAGTACATATGTGATCCACAGCGCTTCCCACGCCAGCAGCATGCTTTCATAGATCGAGCGCGACGGCAGATGCAACGCGGCTGTGCCGTGCACCGATGCGACGCCAATTGGCGCCGTGCCCAGAAGGATCAGCGCCGAGGCGCCGCGGAGAAACAAGAGCGGGCGGCCGAGCCACGTCGAGCCTGCGACCCGATGGAAATAGGTCAAGTTGACTCCAAGAAAATGCAGCTTGGCCATACCGGCATACAATGTGGTGGCGACGACGAGGAGGCCAAGGAGCACCGACGAGTAGACGAGCAAGATGTAGATCGCTCTCGAAGCTCGGCTCAGGGTTGCTGTGCTTGGCTCAGTGGTTGCCGTGTCGTACATGTCTGACATCAGTACCAAGGTGGCGGCGTCGCCCTCAAACGCCACAACCTCCCGAACGCCCCGGACCCAGTCAAAGAGCATCACGTGGCCGTAGAAACGCCACGACGGCTCGAGGATCGGAAGCCACAGGAGCGAATACTCGACAGCGTCATTGTCGGAGGCGTACTGCATAAGGCTCACATTGAGGGCTGCGACGGCAGCCGACGCGTTGATAGCAAGCTGGGACCAGCCGCCAGATAGCGGGTACCGCTGTAAAAGGGCCGTCGCGATGTCGATGTCGCTGGCGCAACTCATGGCGTCTTGAAGATCACAGACGGTGCTGCTGATGCTTGAGCTGTTGCTTTGGGCATCGCCATGGGATGATGATGCGAGAAGACTGTAGAGCAGCGCTTCAGGAAACACGTTGATCGTGAGCGGCGGTTGGAGCTCGCACGCCGCGTCGGCCGTGAACGGTGCTTGCACGTATCCTCGTGCCGTGCCGCCGAGGCACATATGGTTGCCGCCATAGTAGAGGTAGTTGTTGCCTAGCGCATCGGTTCGCCACGGCAGAGGCAGTGGCTGCAAGCTCATGGCGCGAAGATTCTGAACGCCAATCGCGAATTGCAAATTGGTTTCTAGCGCGTCATGGAGCGCCGACGTGATGGCTGCAACGAGCGCAATGAGTTGAGGGGGCGGTGAGAGCACCCACATGTCGACCGACAAGAACGGCCCAATGAACGTGTGGCTAAGACTGGTCTGGGCCACAAAGTTACCATTGTCGTCCGATAAGAAGAGCGCGCCTTCGAGGTCCGTTGTCGTATATGAGATGCAGTAGTCGCTCGTAAAGTACTTTGTTGTGTTGCGAATGAGACTCATGTTGCACGCGGTGCCGACCGTGTAGATCTCGTTGATGAAGAAAAAATTGAGGTTCATGGTCGTCCACGGCCCCCGGCGCGTCGTCGACGACTTGAGCGTCACCGACTGCTCGATGCTCAGCGCGTTCTCAATCACCAGCCGTTGGTCGAGGCCCGGCAGGTTGTACGTCTGCCACTGCAGCTCGTAGGTTCGGAGACCATGGTGTATCCAGTAGGCGATTTCATCAATCACCGTCGTGTTGGCAGTCGCTGTCGCCGCCATCCAGGCGCGCCCGTCAGCGGTTGCTTGAAGCCCGCGCTCAATCGCGGGCGCAAACCCAGCACCGGCGGCGAGCGCAATCGCGTTCCAGTCTTGGTTGCGCAAAACAGCTTCCAAGAACACGGCACCGTTGGTTGCCATGGTCGCCGCGCATCGGTGCTGGCGGGCCTCCGTGTGGGCGAGCTCCCAGCGCCTTGCAAAGTCCACGTAGCAGTACTGCGTGGGCAGCCATAGCGCCTCGGTGGCCGAGACGTTGCGCAGGTTCGGTATCACGTACGCAATAGAAGACAAACCATGCGTCGCCAAGCGCGCTGCATACACCGGATGCGCCAACGGCGGGAGCACCGCACCGGCGTAGTCGCGGTAAATGGCCACCGACGCCACGTTGACAAGGGCGGGGAGCTCGATCGTTGTCGACAGCAAGTCGTTGATGACGTCGATGAGCAGCACTTGGTAGCCGGTGGCGTTAAAGTACGACCACCAAAGGTCGTTGCGGAAGCTCGGCGTCAATAGCCACATGTACCAGACGCTTCCCGCGAGGCCAAGCCAGATCCAGCAGAGACCGACGAGTGCGACAAGAGCCTGGCGCCCGGTTCGCTGCGTAGGAACGAGGGCGTTTGGCAAGATGCTGACGGTCGGCGCTACTGCATTGACCATCGCAAACGAGTTGAAGAGTGGGCACAATCCCGCCAGCGGTTTTGGCACGTAACTGCTCCAGAAAGGGCAACCAAGTTGGTCCCAGTTTGTCCCATCAAGGATGGCGGGTTGACGCAGGGAGTGAAACCAACAAGGAACTACCCTTGTTGTCCCAAAAGCAGTTGACGTCACCTGATACCATCGTGGGTTCAGCATTTGCAGCCCCCGCCGAGGCCACGCTTTCAAGACATGCATTTTGAATCACAGCAATCCATGGGATTCATCGAACGGTATACGACTGCCCGCCACCAAAGCTAGCGGTTTTGGGATGCGAAAGAGCCGACGACGTGCGTGTCTTTACTCTTGTCGGGTACGTCAGCGTCGTTGGCTTGGTCGTAGGCTACTATAAACCAATGCATCTTCTAGCATACATGCGCTTTGGCACACGCGGTAAGCTACTGCAGCATCGTGGAGCGACGCCATACCGAGCTACTTGCTGCAGTAGCCAGTTGCTCCAAACAGGCGGCTCTGTGTATAGTTTGGTCAAAGACGGGCAACCCTCGTCGCATGTCGAGTCTTTGTCCAATCCAAGCTGACTAGAGCCAAGGACAAGTCCATTCTGTTTTCGGGCGATCGTGTATCCGCTGGATTCAATCGACGACGTTTCTTTCGTCATCGTCTGGCAACACGGTCGGTACTCCCACTCTCATGTTGAAGACTCGAGCACCAATCATCTGCTATTGCGGCACCGGAGCGTGGTCTTCCACGATGATATCTTTGCTGCTTGCTCGTCGCTGTGTTCTGTACGGCCAGCTGGGCATCCGCGAACGACGGTTGCAGTTGCAAGCGTCTTCTCCACGCGGCAGTGCTGCGTGGCTTTGAACCGTGGCCAAAAAACGAGCAAGGTTGGTGCAGGAATATTGTCGAGTTTGTATGCTGCCCCGCAGACGACATGCGTCGTCTGATCGGGCGCCGCACCCAACACATGCAACGGCCACTGTTTTTCATCGTTTTCACAATCCACGTCGTGGTCACTCTACCATTTAACAGCACAACGACGCTCCTTCGACTCCTTCCGCGCTCCACCTCGACAGCAGCGGCCTCGTTCGTCGCGCTGCCTCCGTGGCTCGCGCTCCAGCTCGGGCCGTCGCTTCGAGCCCCACCACCCCCCGTCCTCTTGAACGCCTTTCGTTGGCCGCCGCTCGACGACCTGTATGCGCTCGACACCTCCCGTCGTCTTGGCCACGGCAGCTCGAGCGACCTCTACTTGGCGACGCACAAATCCAGTCGCACCAGCGTTGCGGTCAAGCGTTTTCACCGCGTCCCGATCGCTAACCAAGCGTACCAGCGCAAAGACCTTCGGTGCGAGGTCGCCGCCTTGCGCGCGCTGCGAGGCGAAAGACACATTGTCCAAATCCTCGACCACTACACGACCGAGAACGATGACGAGATGGACGTTGTGCTCGAGCTCGTGCCCGGTGGCACGCTCGCCGATCTCTTGTGCACGCACGGTCGGCTGACCGAGCCGGTGGTGCGATCGCTGCTCGACCAGCTCATGGACGCGGTGGCTGCGTGCCACGACCGCGACATTGTGCACCGCGACATCAAGCCCGACAACATTCTCTTGACTGACGCAGACCCAACGCGCGCCGTGTTGAAGCTCGGGGACTTTGGCTTTGCCACGTCGGGCCGACATGGCCTCACGCGGCGCTGCGGTTCGGCGGGGTACATGGCTCCCGAGATGGAAGCGGGAGCTGTCTACGGCCAAGGCATCGACGTCTGGAGCGTCGGTGTCGTTGCCTACAACCTCCTCACGGGGTGCATGCCGGCCTTTGATGCGTCGCCCCGTCGTCGTGTTGTGCTACCCCCCAACGCAGTACTTTCGCCGTGCGCCCAAGACTTTTTAAACACGATTTTGGAGCCCAACCCGTCGTTTCGACCGACGATCGTTGCGCTCAAGCAGCACCCGTGGCTGCAATCGGCAGCGCCATTACCGACGACAACAACGACAACAACAAGCCTCGCTGGTTTCCTCGCCCAGTGCGGAGCGATGGCGCGTGACCCGACTGTGGCCAAGCGTGTTCGGAGCGTGGTTCGTGCTCTGGAGGCCTGCGAGGTAACACCCGCCGTGGACCTGGATAGGCTCGTCGCAGCCGTGGTCGCGGCCCTGGATGACGTCACCACGGACTTGCCGCTGCTCGGCGGGCAAGTCGAGGCCTACCGCGCCTCGCTGCGACAACTGGACGTGTGCTGCCGATAGAAGGCACCAACGATGCACGTCAATGAGATGCGTAGCCGATCGAAGGCTACCCCTGTGTGTATGACGAGAACCGTGTAGACTAAGAAATCATGTAAACTATTGTAATGGAATGAATGTCTTGTCTTTACACGCGCCGTTGAGAGATGAAGAAAGGTTGTCTTGTCGGACACCAGCTGGAAACCTCTCGAAATGGATTGATTTAGTTGATGCAGGTGCATTTATGTATAGAGAGAGGTATGTATTTACAGAGTATTTTAATGAAACCGTCAGTCTACACCAGTGTACATCACGGCAACCGAGGCGTCCTGGTACGCTGGTATGAACCAACTCGCACGTGGGGGACAAATTGTGAAATTGACATCGACACGGTCGGCATGTTGACTGTACGACGATGCTCAAAGTGTCTATTTCATTTTCGCTGGCACTTTAAAAACACCAATGGTCCGTCATGGTGCCACCCAAGCCCAGGAAGCGTCGGCTAATCACGCTGCAGCGCCGTTCCCAGCATGGATGTTGATGAAATGCACATCTTTAAAACACTATACCGAGGTTTTGTTGACACAGGCTATGGATGCGTGCGATTTACAAAGCGGGAGGAAGACGGGCGACTGGACGTGCCGTTGACGCGTCCATTGAGCTGCTTCAGGTTTCACGCAGAAGAAAATGCGTTGCTACTTGAAGTTGAGATATACGAACGTTGCAGTAGCTTTACACCTCCTCAGGTCGTCGAAGAGCGCACGCCTGTACTCCCACAATTAGCATTGTTCTACGCTGGCCAACAACGGCGCTTCTGACGTCACTTGAAGAACGAGACGGAGACGCACCGGCGTTGTATCATCGAAATTGCGCTTGAAGAAGCTACTAGTACAGTATTTGAAAGAGCTACTGCAAATTGTTAGCATGGAACGACGAATGTTCTGCTTCTCACCAAGTTGACTCGACAGAGGCTACGCTTTGCGCCCTGCCTTGGTCCCCGCAGCCTCCTGCCGCGACATACTGCTTTTGGCAGTAGTCGCTATTTTCTTCTAGCCAATCAGCGGCAAAGAAACCAATGGCGTGGCGTCCCCAAGCGTCCGCGCCTAGTCTTCCTCTGTCTCTCGCAGCACCACTAAGGAATAAACCAGCACGTTTTTGCACCAAGGCCGCTGTTACTATTGCGATATACGAAACAACGCCGTCGCTGGCTTGGAGACCCTGCTTTACGGCAAGTAAACGGCCCCTGAACGCAGCCGTTACAAGCAGTCTAATGCTGGCGCACACATGCGTCGACGGCGAGGTTCACACGCCACCGATCGCTATCCTTGCAACCCATTGATGGACGTGATGCAGTGCTTGCTCTGGGATGTTTGCAGCCACATTGCCACCATTTCGCGCTTGAGCGTTTGGTACCGCCTGGTATGATGCACCTCTTGGACACGAAACTGCCAAGTGAAACTGCCACCGTGGGACCATGACGCTAGGGCGATAAGATGGAATGGTCTACTGGATTCCAACCACCTTTCACGGTGGCTGACGACGCGACGTGTCTGTGGCGTTCGAAGCCTGTCGTGCGCCTTTTAAGTCTTGCCTCATACTAGTATCGTACGTAGGAACTGTCAGGTGGCTAGTCCTTGCGGACAGCAACACATACGAGGGCTATATTTGGTGCCAAGAATATGGGTTCTTCGATCGTGGGATCAACGAGCAATCGAGCGTTGGTTTGACGCAGCAGAACCACGTACGCTTTGGATTGCCACCAGCAAAGATCCAAGAAACGCTGGACGAAACTGGCACCTTGAAGTTGAAAAGGCTCACTTTGAACTTCAAGCGCCCTGTCACATGTCGCGTGTCCATTTCGGCAACATGTCATTTTACAAAACGATGACCCGCGCCAACACGAGCATCTCGAGCGGCGTCTACGTGCGGTCCAAACTGCACGTTTACCGCAAGGTAACACCGCCAGCGACACAGCTTCTCCAAGTACACCGCCCGCCTGCGTTTACCAACCCGCACTACCACGTCGAGACCCAAGACAACCAGTATCCACTGGCGCCGCCAAAGTACTCGATGGACTTTTGGGACGAGATCACCGATCTGCTGAGCGAACCAGTCGAAGAGATCGAGCCGTTGTGGCAGAGCCCCGAAGCGACGGCGACGCGAGACCACCTGCTTCGCGAGCTCGCGTCCATCCAAGTGTGTAGTCTGCACTCTATTTAATCGCTCAAATCCTATTTATGGCGCCTCTCCAAAGCTTCCATCGAGCACGATACGCATGAAACCGGGCGGTTGGATGGCGATATAAATGCTAGAAAGAGGACAAGTGTGGGGAATTTGGGCCAAGCACACCGAGCGACTCGAGTGCCATTCAACGAGCACATTGGGGAGCATTGGACCGAGACGTAATCATCTGTAGTAATCGCGTGTTAGTAGCGCGCGGGTCAGCTCAAAAACAAAAGTGTCTTAGTGCATCAACTTGGGGAAAAACGAACAAGAGAAGCGTGGTACATTGCCTTGGACCACGGCAACTCAGATTCGACCGGGCGGTCCACGTTGGTGTCACGTGTCCACATCAACGTTATACTCTTGGAACTTTAAAATCAATATGTAGAGGCCGACGCTACGACGCGTTTAGCGTTATTTGGAGTGCTCTTCGACCCATCGACTCAGAAACGTGTTGCGACCGTCAAAGTGGTCGATTGGCGCGAAATAAAATGTCGATCACGCCTCGTCACGCCTGCGATTCGACGACCGCGTGGGTTGGTCATCTAGGGAAAGGAGGCCTGAACGAAAGTGCCGCAATCCTGGAGCTGCAATCTGCAATCATCCTGTTTGGACGCTATACTGTAGTTGCTTCCAGAGGCGTCCATGCTGGCGGCCCTTGTCAACCTTTACAGGATTTCCCACTTTGTACACCTATTTTACGCTCGTGGGCATCAGTGTAGGGTGTGCATGGTGGAAGATACTTGATGTGTGAGTAAAACGCACTTCACACATTAGTTTTACACGCATTTCACACATTAAATAGCCAATCACATGCGAGTTCACTGGTCTGCGCACAATCATATCGACACGATTTCGCACACAGGAGCATGGGCTGGGTCGCCTTCCGGAGCTCGTATTTGGCTCACTTCATCCGCGTCAACACGAGCCTAATCAAGCTTGCCGACGCCTTTCGAGCCCTTCACGCCTCGGACGCCGTCTCATGGCAGTGGCTCGTCGTCACAGGCAGTCTGGTCCCACTCGGTCTCCTCATCGGCATTTTCTGCCCTGCAGAGCTGGAAGCGATTCTACTTGCTGTCTTTGTGACCCCGATGAGCCTTGCGCTCGCAGGCGCACTTGGCGTCCCGGCGGAGTTTGATGCGCTTTTGAGTCCTCTCCTGGCTGCGTACATTGCGACCCACATGCGTATCGGGCTCTACGTCTTCTTCTGCGCTGTATACGCACGTATCGTGTTTGGTCTTCTGCCATCGTCGTGGTCGACAACGCGCCAGGACGCGACTGCGCTCGTGTGCGGGGCCGGCCTTGTGTGGATGACGGTCTTTTCCATCGAGTCTATCCGGTTGTATCTGCAGGAGTCGGCGTCGGCGCTGATCGGGGCCGGTCTCATCCTAACAAGCATCGCTGTTTGCTTTGAGCCCAAGATTGTACGCGTCCTCATCCTTGTCGGTGGGTTCGGGCCGCTAGTGCGTGAGTTCCGCGGCATTGCCACGCAATCCATCTAGCATAGCCGTCGACTAGTATATAGCATGAACGCATCGTCTTTCATGATTCCAGTGAGCGAAAACAAACTCCAAGACGTCGCATACATCACGCCTGAATACTGCATGGGAGTTGGCACCAGCACTTGATCGTTAAAGTGAGCTGCGGAGATGATCCATATCCCGTGGGGGACCCCACTCGCCGAGTGATAGCTCACTCGAGGTCGTACGTAGTACTAGTACATAATTGTACGCGGGCTTCTGTACTTGGACCATCCTTGTGTTGACAAGACTCGCACAATTCGAGACGATTGCAATCACCTTCCTTTTCTTCTTCTTCTTCTCTCGCCGGATAGACGAGTCGTCGTAGACTTGTGAGATAAAACGCGAGTTTGTTGGGATTCCTTAATAAGAAAGTTTGAGACGCCCCGCTTGGTGCTGGCGGCGCAGTACGAGACCAAAGACGCCACATCCAACAGCTTGAGCAAGAGGCGTTGGCACGGTGCCTACGCAGCCAAAGTGCACACTCATCATGGCGAGGCCCGCGGTGATGACGGCCGATGCCAGCATTTCGGCCACCTCGAAAATACCAGCCGCAAATTGAATACCCACGAAGACCAACGCTTTGGCCACGGCAGTCGCGATCTTTGCGGGCGTCGTCCACGCTGGCAAAAGATAGAGCGTTGTCACCACGTCCGCGTGCAGCATGAGGCCGTAGAAGCTGACGCGGGGGTGCTCGGCCAAGAACGCGCCAAGAAGTGGTGCCAACAGTACTTCGTACTGCGCTGGCATCTCAAATGCATGGGCAAAGCAGAGACACAACAGTGTAGCCGGGAGGGCCAGCATGTCGTGGACGAGTCGCGGGCGGTAGACGCCGACAACGAGGGCGACGAGCAGCAGCATCGCGCCTGTCCCGTAGCACCTTGTGGCATCGTCAGGCGCCTTCATATCTGGAAGGTAGGACTGGAGTGTGTCCAGGTGGGCAAGGTAGAACCGGACGTGCTCGGCGCAAGCGCCATCAAAGGCTTCCCAGGCATCCATACTGGCGAACTACTGGCGGTGCTCCTAGCTCGATGACGCCAAGTTGAGAATGCTGCTGATGTTGCACTTTTCTTCACACGACGTGTTTTTTAAGTGGGATTGGTGAACTACGACCTGTACATCCTTTTTTACTATAGGTTGTGTTTCACACGTACTTTGCACTTGCATTTCACACATGATGAGCCCACCAATTAGACTCGAGCGAGCTATCGAGCGAGCTTACAACTGGTCGGCACCATCACACGCACATACAATACCGGCAGTATCGCCACAAGACATGGACTGGGTCGCCTGTCGCAGCGGTTGCATTGCTTACTTGAACGACTACCCCAAAAAGTCTCTCCAAGCACTCATCGACGCCATCAACGACCTCATCTCCCCGTGGGAGCGCCACAGTGTCTGCAGCAGTCTGGCGCTGGTTGACCTCTTCCTCGGCGTCTATCGACCTCACTACGTCGAGAAGGTCGTTGCCGCGTGGGTTGTGAGCGCGATGGGACTTGCGATCGCCGATACGCTGGACCTCCCGGCGCATTTTCGTTCCAAGACTAGTGCACCCAACGGGCGGAGAAGCGCGACTAGCGAGATCAAAGGTAGGATGACAATAAACGTACATAAAACTAAATGCAACGACATGTACCAGTGTCTTGATGATAAACCTGTGCACCGCATTTCACACGATACGCGGTGGACTGCAATGACCGCGTTTAAAAATATCCAAGGGCTTTGATCTTGCATGATCTTGTGAGGACATACCGGTACCTGCTGATATGACGCAGGGTCCCGGCCGTTCATGCTTCGAAGGACGACGTGAGGTGCTCCTATGCTGCATGGTCAAGCTCATCACGCCCGTCGATCGAAGAAGCGTGTGGACCAGCTAGCAATGCGTATATTGTGCACGTTGATCTTGAGCAACTAGGTACTCTTGACGATGCGTGTGTAGAAACGGGCTTGATCCCGCATCAGTGCGGTTGCGAGGAGCTGTTGCGAGGCTGCTCTCGTCGCAGCCGCGTCGCCAACGGCAAGGGCAAACTCGTGAAACTATCAAGTGTATCCGGATACGGTTGTCCCCATGCATTTCACACAGACAACGGCCAATCAGACGCGACCACGGCGCCTGTCCGACACACAACCCGGACTCGGACCGTCGCCGCCAGTCGCCAGAGTGTCCATGGACTGGACGTCGCTTCGCACCGCGTGCGTGGACCTCCACGCCTACCACGTCAACGCGACCTCGGTCGTTGCGCCCGATGCTGGCCCGCTGCGCAACCTCTACCACGCTTGTCTGCTGCTCGCCGGCGTCGTCCTCGGTGTTGGCCAGCCCCGTGTCGTCGTCAAGTACTTTATAGCTCTTCACGCGAGCGTCCTCGTGCTCGGAGCACTGAACGCACTGGGTGTTCATCACGCAGAGGCGCGGCTAGCACCTCTCCTCGGTGCACTCCTCAGTGACCACCCGCAGCTCGGTCTCCGCGCCGTCTTGGTCTTCTCCGCCTTCAACTCGCTGCACGCGGCGCTCTTCCCGGTCGCTCCACTCACAGTCATCCTCGACGTCGTCGCGCTGGTATCGAGTCTCGTGCTCGTGTACATGGTGCCGATCGCGGCCGCCCTCGAGCTCATGCACCGCGTCGGGCCGTCCATCGCCGCCTTTGTCCTCGTCTCCACCGGCATCTTTGGCTACACGGGGTCGCTCGCGCTGCCGCTCCAAGTACTGGTGCTCGGCTGTATCGCAAGTGTTATGCTCTGGTTGCAGTCGACGCCGGGCGCTCGCTTTCGGCGAAAAGTCGTGCGACTGTAATAATGTGTTTGAAAGTAGAGCCGTTCGCCGCGCGTAGTACAGTATTGCTGCGGTAGGCTTCTCGGAGTTGCCACGTCGCAGCACTTGTTGGGCAGGTGCATCAAGTTTGAAGGAGCCGCTCGACTCTTGAGATACGACCTCACGTGCGCGGCTCGACGCTGCACGGTCGCCCATAAATGTGTGCTGTGTGTGCTTTCTTGCGATGATCAATAGGGACGTGGATCGATAAGCTGTGAACGCTGGAAAGGCGCACACTTTTCGACGTTCTGCACAGTATAATTGGACCAAATTGACGATCGAGCCATTGGAAATCGGCGTCACGGCGACGTTTCTTGACCACCAAAGGTATCCAGCGTGTTAATAACGTTTGAATCGGATGTGAAGAATGTCAAGTTCTGTAGGGACGGGCTCGGGCGATGTCTGAGATTCTCAGATACTAGTTGCCTTGTCCACAACTCAGATGGGATCTGAGTACAGTAGGCTTATTGCAGCTCTTATTGCTACGTCATGTCGTGATCGCTGAAGCCTCAAGCGATATCTCTCCAGCGCTCGGCCGTTTGCATGGGACGACCTACTAACACCGAACGTTATTGCGCTCGTTGATGGCTACACGGTCGGCGTTTCTAGAGTTCCAGAGCTGCTCACTACAGCACCACGAGGTAGCCACTGGCGCGGTCGACGACACGTGCCACAGTGTTTTCTGTGTCTTCCTCGTTGGTCTGGAATCCTCTCTTGGAGCGATAAAGTACGTACTTATCGGCTTCTGATCCAGCGACAAGGCCCGAGCAGTTGCACCGCGCAAGCGACTTGACTTTGGCAATCAAAAGCAAAAAACTATACAAGATCTAAACAACGTACTAACGTTAGTAGAGTACACGGTTTGGGGTTGGGCAGCGAGACGGCTATCGCGGGGTCGTCGTGGGATCCATGAGTGGATGGTTGTAGCACAGTCGCAGGTCACGGTCGCGTCGATTTTGCCTCGAAATCAGGTACTCGCTAACTCAGGTCCTGTCCACCTCTCCACATCGCCAGGTTGGGAGCTACAACGCCGGGACTACGGCTGATAGAAGATGCTTGCACGTCTATCGCCATGGCCGATAGCATCCACCTCGTCGTAGAATACCTTCCTTGGTCACATGAGGTAGTGGCCATGGGATACATTCTCTCCATCGGTGGCCATTGCTCCTGCGCTGCGTATATTCTGGAGCGATTGCCGATGGGGCGAGCCGCAGATTCGCGCTGTGGGGCTGGGCAAACCGATCGGTACCGTAGCACTACAACCACACTGGGACGATCCACTAGCCTTTCGACTCTGACGTCGCGACCAGATCTTATGGTCTGGCGTCTGATAATGCGCTTCCCGTCGATCGACGACGACTTCTGGTACTTTTCCCGTGCGATTCATTTTCAGAAACGCACCATGAAGCTCACGTGCCTCTCCCTCCTCGCGGCCGCGTTCGCGACCGTCGCGGCGTCGCCCGTCTCGCTCAACGAGCTCAACGAGCTCATTGGCGACAACAAGACGCGCACGACCGAGCAGCTCCAGGCGATCCTCGACGACGCCGACGTCAACCGCAAGTGCCACACGTCCAACAGCAACTACCTCCCGTTCGCTCGCGCCGGGTGCGTATGGCTCGAGCGCGTACCACAACTGCTTCCGCACCGACGCGCAGGTCGACGAGTACCTCGACGTGCTCGTCAAGCAGAACACCGGTGTCATCACCAAGTTTCAAATCTCGACCACGCACAAGGGTACTCTCTTCACTTCTTACGAATCGTTTGTCTCATACCGAGGGTAGG
>NW_012156555.1:0-12566 GCF_000151545.1 Saprolegnia parasitica CBS 223.65
ATCAACGACAAGGAGCTCAACCTTGTCGACCGGCGACCCACTGCGATCCAAGCAGACGGTCAAGATGTTGAAGATGCGTTGCATTTGCTTCTTACGCCAGATGAGTGCTTGGAGCAGGTTGTTTTGCACCAGTCCCTCGAGGGAAGCACCGTCGCGTGAGCCAACGTCGACGACAAGGGCATTTCCAAGCTGTCGACGCATGTCTAATTCGAACATTCGCTATCAAATCGCCATATTTTAAAATCATTTTAAAATCACTTATTTTAAAATGAATTTAAAACGAACGGATCCATATTCTGGAGCGACCACGCCTTCAGATACATTTAACACTATTTGCGTGAGCTCCATCTTGATTCGCAGGCTTTATTGATTCGCAGGCTTTATTCAGCATTTCGACCAATCCCGTCGAGGTAGTAACTTTTTTCAATATAGGCTCGCAAGGTAGTAACTTTTGCAAATATTGGGTCAAAAGTAGTAACTGTTGAAAAAAACTCGTGGTGACGCCACGCGTTGCCGCGACGGAACGTGGTGTTGTTCATCTGTTCCGACATCTGGGAGTTTTGCACGGGATTGTGGCACATAGGCGCCGCTGAAGCCGAAGCACCAACGCGTTACACGGATGCGACACCAAACGCGCCGCGTCCCATCCACCGCCATCTAGCAGATACGACGCCCATCGAGCCTTTCTTGCGTTCAGGGCTCGCATCCCACGCAGAAAGGTGCCCGCGTGGGGCGCAATCAAGCTCGTACTACGTCCGATTGGATTTGCTTGCACCCACTACACCTGCTACAGTACAAGTGCGTATGAATGAATGGCCTCGGCGCGTTGCAAGCAGCCAAGAGGCGCTGATAGAGAATGCGGTGTAACACGTGCTCCGTTTCTTTCGAGAAGCTCGGAGAAGATACGACTCGACGGATGCGCCAGCGTACTCGCCAGTATTTATGCACTGGACGTCGTCCAAGCGTCGAGAGTCTGGTCTACTGCCTCTTGCGCAAGGAAGCGCGTTGTCGTCGTAGCGGTTACACCAATGTGCCAGGCGACCACCGGCGGTCTTGGCCATTCTTGGCGACTGCTTCTGTCCGTACCATCCGGATAAACTAGTGGAACTAAGACTGGGAGTGACGAGAGTACACATGCTCGACTGACCATCGAATCCGTGGCCATCTGCACGCGCTCTCTCTACGGATGCATCATCTGACAACAGCTCTGGTGATACCGTATAGTTCCTCACTTTTGCATTTGCCAACTCGGTACCATGAAGGCAGTCCTCTTGCGCCTCGCCGTGTGCGCGACCTTCGTTCTCGCGGCTTCCGCCACGGAGCACGCAGGCTGCGGCGCAGACGTCCCGACGACTGCACCGGTTCCCACTGTGACGACCGCGGTGCCGGCCCCGACAACTGAAGCGCCGGCCCCGACGACAGAAACGCCGGCCCCGACAACAGAAACGCCGGCCCCGACAACAGAAGCGCCGGCCCCGACAACAGAAGCGCCAGCTCCGACAACCGCGGCGCCTGCCCCGACGACCGAAGCACCGGCGCCTACGACCGCGTCGCCGGCCCCGACAACTGAAGCGCCGGCTTCTACAACTCAAGCACCGGCGCCAACGCCCGAAGCCCCTGCGACATGGAAACCGCTGGGTCTTGGCAAGAGTTTCTCCGGCGTGTCGGGCGACAGTCAAGGCCTCTGCTTTATCAATCGTACTCATGTGGTTGCGTGGGTCCCAGGCACACCAATCGACACGAAGACCATCGTCGGCCGCCGCCAGGCCACCGATGTATGCGCGATCGGTGTGCTCTACAGTAGAACGTATGAGCAAAACAACATCACCATGACCAACTTGGCGACGAAAGTGGCGACGACGCTCGTGACGGGGCTTCTCAAAGATTTGTCTCCCACCGACGGTCAAACGCTGTGCGTTCGAGACCCTGATTTCCGCTGCGCGACCAACGACGGCAACGGCTTCGGGTCCTTCCAAGTCTGGACGTACGGGCGTCCCAACGCGGTACGCGCGTTTGTCAAGGACCGCGCACTTGTCTATGGCTACGACAATGGCTACAGCATCTATTACGCCACCGTGGACGCGACCACGAAGGCAATCACCAACTACACCAAGGTCGCCAACGGATTGTACGCAGCCGCCGATGGTCCCACCGCCTGCGTCGTATCTGCTGCGAACGTCATATCTTGCGTCACGTCCGTCTCCGACATGTTGGCTGGGAAATGGAAGACGTACGACGGCACGTGGAGCTTTTTCTTCGAGGTCGTTGGCAACACTGTGTACGCTGTTGATAAAAACGACGGCACGCTGCACTACCTCCAACTAGCATAGAGGCAGACAATATGATTCGCATAACGTGCCAATATCACCTCGTGTTTCTTGCCCTCGACCATCAACAAGTCTCCATTAGGGGTCGGCAGGGTTCAGTAACCAAGAGTTAAACCGGGTGATTTTGAACCATTCGGTTTGGTTCGAATGTGGTTTGGATTTTTTGAATTTGTTCCGAGTCAGTTTCGTACCCTTCTAACCAGAAAAAACCAACTCGCTGCAAGCTCAGACACAGTTCCTGAGGTGGGTGCAAAAAGCCTACCACAGAATCAGCGGTAGATATAGCCGGATAGAGCACGGCGTAGCTATAAGACAAAAAACACGCATCCTATTTCACAGCCTGGCATTCTTTCATATATTGTCGGTTTCACCAGCGACGAACGACGCAAGAGCGATCACGACGAGTACCTCGATTGCGAAAGCCAACCGTCTTTGGACTACTTCTCCCCTATTCGTCGTGGCATCCGTCGCCGCGATGAGTACGTCGTACCAGACGAGGACAGCGACGATACAGCCATCTCTATCCACGCAACCCATCACTACCGCTAGGTGCTGACGATGTGCCGAGCAGCGACGACGATATGACCCAGATGCCCGAGCCGTCTGCAAAGCGACGGCGCGTGACAGTCAAATGGCACGACGCGCACTTCGATACGGACCCGCGTGGCTTTCAGCCTTGGATAGCGAGTACCCGGCCATGCAGTCGAGCTCGGTGGCGAACACGCCCGTGAAGAGCATGTCGAGGTCTGGACGATCCCTCGACTTGGTGGGAGCCCCACAGCGAGACGCACCCGCGGTTGTACCGCATGGCGAAGGACTATTTGGCCGTCCCGGCTTCAAACGTGCCCTCCGAGCGCGCCAACTCCGCCGCCAAGTTTACCTTCCATGGCCGCGACAGCCTTCCAATTCCATGTTCAAGGCCGAGACTAGTATTCGCTCGTGGATCCAGTTGTTCAAGCAAGTCAACATTCATTGCCCAACGACTTCCACGATTCTTTCCAGCGTTAGGATAAGGCGAGAGTTGACGCGATGAGTGAAAGCGATGATGCTGTTCGCTACTACAACTTTGGAAACAAATGATATTATACTTGTAGTGATTGCATGCTTTTATCACGTTAAACCAATCGGCTAACCTTTGATTGAACCATGCAGTTTTCCTCGTGGTTACGGTTGGTTGAAAAATGGTTTAGGTTGGTTCTGGTTTGGCGAATTTTGAACCAAGTTAGCCGGGTTCAAACCCTGCCGACCCCAAGTTTCCATCTCCAAAAGCTATGAAGCCTCTAGTCGCAACACCAGAAGCGTCCAAATCACCAACAGCGTACGAGGAGGTCCTACGCGTGGCCATCTCCTTGACAGGCACGCCTGCGTCCTTCATGATATCGCGGACACACTGGACGAGCTCACGGGGGTGCACCAGATGCTTGGCTTGCTATTACATCCATCGGTACATCAGACAACCCAGAGCGAGATGCCAAGAGTACATGGTAGGTTGCAATCGCCACGGCGGCGACGCAGGATCGGGTTAACCGGATTATCCGCAAAAAACGTTCAGGCGTTTAAGGGTTAATCGCAAACTCGTCGACGAGCGTCGACGGCACCGTCGGCAGTCGCTTCTTGCGCACTCACTCATCGCCCACTCGATCGACGCGTTTGCCTTGCGCCAACATCAACGCCAAAAAAAGACAGGAGAGAGAGGACGACCTCGTTCTCGATCTCAATAAACAGTTGCAAACGCAAGGATCCCCAGCGTGTACTTGTAGTCGCCTTGGACCGTGGTCGTCGTGGGAAGGCCGCCCCGCACCACGTGCAAGGTCTGGTACATCTACCGCATCGTCCATCGCCCATCGTCCATGCATCCAGCGCAACTTGCGTCTACCTGGTCGCCGTTGCCTTGAAAGAACCGGCCACAAGCACTAGCATGAGCATGAGGTGATCACGTCTAGTCTAAGCATGAGCATGAGGTGATCACGTCTACTAGTACAGACGAAGCGAGAGCACAAGTAAGACACCCTTCGTCCTTGGACTTGCCCGGCGCCGTGAATTGATACCCGACATGGCCCTATACACCACCATGAGCATCATCCTCGTTTGCATCAACGGAATCGCAGGCAGAGAAGGACGTACGATGGTATCGCACGGCAGCGTCTCGATGCGGAGGCTGCATGCGCCTTATCGTGTGCCACGTGGTGAGCTTGGTGACGACGTTGTGTCGAGGATGCCACCGACGACGCTGACGACGTCGGCGCCGAGGATCTTGTTGCCGCCTGGGTGGTCAAAGTGCTTTTACGTCGTCCAAATGTACTTGTGGCCATTGCGATAGCGCAGGGTCACCTCGCGCCCGACGTCGAGCAGCACGTACGGGGCGGTGGGATCGATCGACGCCTTGCCGATGAGCAGGTAGGCGTCGTTGTCGTCGAGGAAGGGCAGCTTGACGATGGCGGCGTGGCCCTCGAGCACCATCGACTCGTGCGAGGTGGTGCCCTTGTGGCCCCGCCGGCGTGACGTTGCCTTTCTGTGGTCTCGTCGCTGATTGCAGTACCGGTACGCGCCATTTGGATCTTTCCTTGCAGCCCCAAGTGCCACGTCATCCCCTCCAAATTGAATACCTTGGTCGATCCATTCGTAGAGGTACTTATCCATTTTGCCGCGACCACAGATGACCAAGCGCGTCTGCCAGCGTGCCACGTCGCCGAGCCTGCCATATGTCGTGCTGTATGGCATCCTCGCCATGGTGAAGGATGGGCGCGACGTGGCTGCCCTCCTTGCAGCACTGCCAGCCGAGATGCTATCGCCCGAGCTCGTTGCGCTCCGTGACCTCGGCGCCGTCGTCGACCTCGCCGACCACTGGCCAGTCGTGAACATCACCACGATGCCGATCGAGCATGCGCGCCTTGGCATTGCCGCGCTACCTGCATTCGCCGGTATCTACATTGACGCTGGCATCGCCGCCCTCGCGTGGCTGGATGCGACCTTGCCGCCGATGATGCCAATCAGGTTGGTCGTGAGCCCCGAGGAGCTCGGCACCTGTAGCGCCTTTGCCCGTGTCTGGGGCGACCGCGTCACGACCGTCATTGTCCAAGGCGCCAATGTCCGTAAGGATCCGGTCCCCGACATCCTCGCGCGCTGCGTCCACGTCCAATCGGTCCACATCGAGTTCTACTTTGTGCCTGTCCATACGTATATGAACGCTCTCTCGACCCAGCAGCTGCATACGCTCGAGATCGATGACGGCTGGGGCCACGACGCGGTCAATGCATCGGGCATTATCGCATGGCTTCAAGGACCTCACGCGACGTCGCTCTCACTCACGTGCAACTCGGTGCGAGATCCGGCAGCGCTGGCGACCGCGATCTACGATTGCTCGCATCTCACGTCGTTGCGCCTCGTCGATGCATTGGACCTGAAAGAAGCCTTGGTGACGTCATCACGGACCTTATCACGTCCCTCGCCATCCTCGACGATGGCTTCGATGCCCACTTGAACGTAAGTCTGCTTCGGAAGCTCGATCGCACCAAGGTCGTTTCGTTCTCGCTCGAGAAATGCCAAGGCGACGAAGGCGACGACGTGGTCACGACAAGTGTGCTCGATGCGCTCGCGATGTGTCCTGCGCTATCAACGCTCAGCCTCACCAACCTCGACTTGACGGCCGCGAGCCGGACGGCTGGTTTCTGGCCGCAGCTGACCACCGTGCGCGTGCGATCCACGGATTTTGACACGCCGCGAGAGCGTGCTGCGCTTCTCAAGTGGCTCTCGACCTCGCGCTGCTTGACGTCAGTCGATTTGAGTGGTACGGCGCTCCAGAAAGAAGGGATTGTCGAGCTGGCGCGGGCGCTGCCGGCGTGGATGGCTCGTGGCCTCGAGACGTTGACGCTCCAAGGCGCCGTGCGTAGTGATGATGATGCTGCCATCGTAGCCGTCGGTCTCGCATCAAGCAAGAATCAACGCTCTGTGGCGGTGGATTTGAGAAGCAACCTTCTCACAATCGCAAGCGTCAAGCTACTGATGGCGACACTTGGTGCATGCCAGACCGTCACGCTGCATCTGGATACATTCTTTGAAGCAGACGCCGATGGTCCTGCTTCTGACCACGCCTCAAGAATCCAAGACCTCTTACAACTGCACCAGCTGCAGCAGGTGTCACCCGGTGTCTTCCAGTCGCCATCCCGCAGCCCGTTACCGTGGCACGCCGTTTAGCGTTCATATCTCAACGCAGTCATACGGCTCTAGTGGACCCATGGATTCCGCAAACAAAAGAAGACTCATCCCTCACCTATTACAAAAACACAACTAGCTTGACCATACCTACTATATCTACGGACAGTACATGTGCCTGATCTCTCACGGCATCGCAAATGCAATCTGGCCTTGCATGTCCTGGCGCCACGTCATAACCCTATAAATTCGATCCACATATCGAATCTTAGAGGTACAACGCACGCACCAGCTATTTCAAAAATGACCAAGCGCGTGTGCCAGCGTGCCACGAGGTTGTCGAGCCTCCCAGGCGTCGTTCTACATGGCCTCCTCCACATGCTGGACGACGACAGCGATGTCCTCATCCTGCTCGATGCGCTGCCGGTGGTGACACTACCGCCCGAGCTCGTCGCACTTCGCGACCTCGGTGCTGTCGTCGCCCTCGACGAGCACTGGCCGGTCGTGCACGTGACCAAGATTCCGATCGAGCATGCTCACTTGGGCGTTGCCGCGCTGCCTGCCTTTACTGGCGTGCACGTGGACTCTGGCGTGGCCTCGCTGGCGTGGCTCGATGCGACGCCCAAAGCGCCCGTGACGCTGGTTGCAGATGCGTCGGTGCCGGGTGCGCTCAGTGCCTTTGCCTACGCCTGGGGCGATCGCATCACCAAGGTAATTGTCAAGGCCTGCGATGAGGATGAGGACGAGAACGACCCGGTCCCCGAAATGCTTGCGCGCTGCAGCAACGTCCAATCGGTCGAAATCCAGAGCGACAGGTGCATCTCCCCGCTCTTGGCAGCGATGCCGACCACGCACTTGCACACGCTTGTGGTCGACGCTTTGGGCGAGTCCGATGTCGACACGTCGTCCATCGTCGCGTGGCTCCAAGGACCGCGCGCGACGTCGCTCTCCTTTCTGGCCAACACGACACTCGACCCGAGAACACTGGCCAAAGCGATCCACGCCTGTCCGACGCTCACGTCGTTGCATGTCAACGATGCGCTGGACCTTCTACACGCGTTGATTGCGCTGCCAAAAACGCTAGACAACATTTCGTCGCTCTCGCTCTGTGAGATGGGGTACGAAGACAACAACGCCCCTGTCGCGCTCAAGGTGCTCCGGAAGCTCAACCCGAATAACGTCGTCTCGTTCGCCCTCCAACATCTCAGTGGTGCCGATCTCCAAGTCGAGCGCATCCCGAGCTTCATCAACGTCCTCGCGACGTACCCCTCGCTGCAGGCGCTGGATCTCAACGACGTGTTCCTCTCCAACGTCACGACCACCGATGTCTGCGCGCACTTGTCGAATGTCACAGTGTGTTGCACGACCTTCGGCACGTCAAACGATGCCGTTCACTTTATCCGGTGGCTCTCAACCTCCCGCGTCTTGCGATATGTCGACTTGACACGGACGAAGCTCGGAAAGGCGGGGGTGGATGCACTCGCGCAAGCACTGCCCATGTGGATGACGAGCGGTCTGGAGACATTGACGCTCTCGGCCGCGGGTCTTAACGGCGACGATGCGGCGCTGCTTGCCGGAGCCCTCGCCGCGGGCAAGAACCGACGTCATTTTGCGCTTGATTTGTCGGAAAACTACCCTCTCACGCTCGCGAGTGCGCGACGACTCATGGCCGCGCTCGGTGCGAGCCACAACGTCACGCTCGATCTCGGCGCGTGCTTCCGGAGGTCTGATGGCGCGGTTTGTGACCAATTCGTACAAGTGGAAGCACTCTTGCGCCTGCACCAGCCTTACGAGGTGTCGTCTGGTGTCTTTAAGGCGCCGTCGCCTATCACATCGCTGTGGCATTGACTCGAGTGCTCAACGCGCCAATGCATTGCAGCGGACTTGACAGCGTCTCTCGAATGTGGGCTGTCGTCTGGCGCCTTTCTGCCGTTGGTGTCGCACGTGCGACAGACCAAGGGAGTAGTGTACTCTTTCCTTGCTACAGACATAAGACTCTGCGTGCATTGGCTCTGGGTGCATTTGTCGCGGGAGGGCACCAAGATCGTATAAAACTGAGTATGCGCATACAAAAACAAGATGTCGGACGCACGCCAGATGTGTTGATACTCGACGCTGGGCGTGCACAGAATGGCCGCATTCTCGTTCTCTTCGACGTCCATTGCAGCCTCGGCTATAGCGGACCCATGGATTCCGCAAACAAAAGAAGACGAATCCCTCACCTAACGAAAGAAGACTAATCCCTCACCTAACATTAACGTTAACACAAAAGCACATCTAACTTGTCCATACGTACTATGTATAGTATATCTAAGTGACAATGCCAATGGAATATGGCCTTGCATGTCCTGGCGCCACGTCATCACCCTACAAAATCGATCCACATATCGAATTTTAGAGGTGAAACTCACTCGCCAGCAATTTCGACGATGACCAAGCGCGTCTGCCAGCGTGCCACGAGCTCGTCGAGCCTCCCAGGCGTTGCCCTCCATCGCATTCTCCGCATGCTCAAGAATGGCTGCGACGTCGCCGCCTTCCTTGCTGCGCAGCCGCCGTTGACCCTGCCGCCCGAGCTCGTTGCGCTGCGAGACCTCGGCGCCGCCATCAACCTCGCCGACCACTGGCCTGTTGTCCATGTGACCAAGATCCCAGTCCAGCACGCACTTGACTGAAATTCACGCAACTTTCCGATTAGGTGCGAATGTGAAAGCGCGCGAGGACTGCAGCAAGCGACGACGGCGCGTTGGCCCGGGAAAAGTCTGCGCACCGCAGGGCAGCGAAGGTCGCGTGTTGACTTTTGTTTAGGCCAACGCGCCGTCGTCGCAAATACCGGTAAACATCGCTTCGCATTCAAAAGTTCCTACCAGCTCACCCCGCACGGGACCTGTTAATTGCTACGAGTAGTACGCGCCATTTGGATGTTCCTTGCAGCTCCAAGTGCCACGTCATCCCCTCCAAATTGAATACCTTGGTCGATCCATTCGTAGAGGTACTTATCCATTTTGCCGCGACCACAGATGACCAAGCGCGTCTGCCAGCGTGCCACGTCGCCGAGCCTGCCATATGTCGTGCTGCATGGCATCCTCGCCATGCTGAAGGATGGACGCGACGTTGCCGCCTTCCTTGCAGCGCTGTCAGACGAGATGCTATCGCCCGAGCTCGCTGCGCTCCGCGACCTCGGCGCCGTCGTCGACCTCGCCGACCACTGGCCAGTCGTGAACATCACCACGATGCCGATCGAGCATGCGCGCCTTGGCATGGCCGCGCTACCTGCATTCACCGGTATCTACATTGACGCTGGCATCGCCGCCTTCGCGTGGCTGGATGCGACCTTGCCGCCGAGGATGCCACTGACGCTGGTCGTGGACCCGTCTGTGCTCGGCCTGCAAAGCGCCTTTGCCTATGCGTGGGGCGACCGCGTCACGAGTGTCATCGTTAAAGGCCGTTTAGTGCAGCCGGACCTGATTCCGCATCTCCTCGGACGCTGCGTCAACGTCCAGACAGCGACGATCCAAGACGCCACGACATCCGACACGGCGACGTACATGGCAGCGCTTCCAAAGCAGCATTTGCATACGCTCACGACGATTACCACAGCATACGGTTCAATGGACACGTCTGCGATGGTTGCATGGCTCCAAGAACCTCGTGTAACGTCGTTGACACTTGGGTGCTCTTCCGTGCACGACCCGTCGGCGCTCGTCGATGCGATTCAAGCATGCGCTACGCTGAGAACCTTGAGCCTCTTGGGCGCGATGGACGTTCAAGAGGGTGATAATTAAATTCTAGCGGATTTTCACTGAATCGTCTAGCGGATTTCATTCTAAGACCGATTCCTCGCAAACTGTGCTGCGTGCGTCCTCGTCAGACTACGTGTCGCTTGCCACGGAGTAGTCGCTTGTATCACGCAGGTTGCTCGAGCGGCATGCTTCGTTGTCGTCCTACAATCGGACTTTATGTCCTTTTTGGCATCGACGCCGCCAGAGGTCGTCCTCGCCGCACGGCTCACGCAACCGCTGTCGGAGTCGCTGGAGTACCAGCGACTACTCCTTGGCAAGCGGCACCGAGGCTCACGAGGACGCACGCCGCACAGTTTGCGAGGAATGGATCCTAGAGAGGATCCGCTAGATATTAATTGAAAATCCGCTAGAATTTAATATTTGCCGACGTTCAAGAAGCGCTGGTGGCATCGCCAAAGCCCTTGACGCACATCGCATCGCTCACCGTCGTGGAATCGCGTTTCGGCAACGGTGCTACCCTCGGCTTGGTCACGAAGCTCGATCGCACCAAGGTCCATACGATCATCTTTGATCGTTTCGAAGGCCAGGGCAACAATGGCGACGGCGGTGTCAACCGGCCCGAAACCAGTGTGCTCGACACACTCGCGCTGTGCCCCGCGCTCCGGAGACTCCGGCTTGTCCGCGTCCACATAGCTCCGATCACAACGACTGGAACCTGGTCGCACTTGTCGACGGTCGCCGTGCGGGATACGACGTTCAAGACACCTGGCGACGCCGTCAAGCTCATCCAGTGGCTCTCGACCTCACGCAGCCTGAAGGACGTCAACTTGGACTGCACGCCGCTCGGTACGGCTGGGTTTGTCGAGCTGGCGCGGGCGCTGCCGGCGTGGATGGCAAGAGGCCTTGAGGTGTTGAATCTCCGCGCGACACATCTCTGTGACGACGATGCTGCGATTCTTGTCGTTGCTCTCGCTTCGGGCACGAACCGACGGCCGCTCACGGTCAATGTGCGGGCGAACCCTTTCTTGAAGGCGTCGACAAAGCTCTTCTTGGCCATGCTGGGCGCGAGCCACAACATGACGCTACATGTGGGCATGCGCCGCTACACCGACGGCACCCGAAAGCATATGAAGCTGCACCAGCTCGTGCAGGTGCAGCCCGGCGTCCTGACGTCCCCATCGCGCCAATCGTCACGATGGCATGGCGTTTAACTCCATTTTTTTAATGGGTAACAGTCTGGCTTTCTCGAGCGCAGGCTTGTCTGACATGTAGTGAGTGACACGTTCTTAAGTAGAAGTCGCACGCATTCCAGCGTAGTGCAACGCTCGCAAAGCTTTTGACTTCGTTCTTTAGCTCACTGGCTTTCCACGCCAACGCGTTGTACGACAACAAGTTGCCCGTCTGCAAGATCATCCGATGTGGACTCTACTGGAATATCCAAGCGCCACGTCATACCCTTCACATCCGATACACAGAATATAAAATGGTAGAGGTTGGTGCTCCAAATTATTAATATAATAGCAACAATGACCAAGCGCCGCTGCCAGCGTGCCACGTCGGCGAGCCTGCCATGTGCTGTGCTGCATGACATCCTCGCCATGGTGAAGGATGAGCGCGACGTCGCCGTCCTCCTTGCAGCACTGCCAGACGGAATGCGATCGCCCGAGCTCATCGCGCTCCGCGGGAGTAGTGGGAAGACATCACAAGCTGCCGGTCGATCAAGTAAGTACCTTGGCGATGGACCACATAAAAAAAGAAACCCATAGTGGGAATTCCGGTAATAACCCGCCGGACCCCGAGTCATCAAGTTGATTTTGATATATTTTATATCAAAGTCATCTCTGACGTGCCGTGTTGCGCATTTAGCGGAATCAATGTATCAAGTTGACGTTGTTTGTATCCACCATGGCCAGGTGTTGTGGCAGCACCGGCACATACCACGTTGGACCGCAGCGCCGAATTGCCCACATTAAAAGCACTCGCCGCGGCTTGATGGCAAGCCTTAGCAAATGCAATGCAGTCGTCTTGTAGCCCGCCGCCGCTCATTCATAGCAAGGCCGTCATGATTTAGCATCAACGCAACAAGCCCTCTACTGCATGCTCGTACGACGAGTGCACGCGCTCTGTGCAGCTCCCACGGACCTCGACAAGTACGAGCTCAAGGGCAAATAACTGTAAAAAAGCAAGGCCTTTTTACATAGGGATGCCAACAACTCCGACCTTGACAGGGCGTGCGCTTGGGATCGAATTCTGGGATCTGTGGTTGGGATGGGGTGCGTCCATGCGCTCAGAACTGATAGCTGGCGCCATGCGCTGACGTCCACGGAAGGGGCAGGGAACCTGCACG
>NW_012156555.1:12666-22232 GCF_000151545.1 Saprolegnia parasitica CBS 223.65
CGACCGTCTCAGCGCTGGTCGGCGACTTGCGCGAGTTTGAAGCGGCGTACGGGCTCTGGGCGCCGCAGATCACATCGCTCTCGGTGACCGACCCGACATGCGCGACGTGGCCGCATCTTCGCCGCACGCTCGCGCTCTGCCCGCGGCTGCAGTCGCTCACGTACTTTGTCTGGCGCGGGTCCGAGACGAGCCGGCACGCCACGATGGACATCTCGTGGTTTGCAGAGTACTTGGTGACGCAATCCAGCCTCGAGAACGTGCATCTCACGGGCCTGCCACTTACAACCGAGGCGGCGACGCTTCTCGGTGATGCACTGCTGTCATCGTCGACGATGGCGACGCTCAACGTGCACGAAATGCCGCCGCTGCTCCGCGCGCTTGGCGCCGTAAGCCGACCCTTATTTCCACCACAGCTCACTTGCCTCCACCTTACCGCCGTCGACTACCACGCCGCCAACGACATTACCGCCGTGGCCCTCAAGCTGCAGACGTCGCACGTGCGTACGCTCGACATACGGACCGTCGCGCTCTGCAACCTCACACGTGCCGTGACCGCACTCGGGAATGCGCCGACCTTGCAGTCCTTGACACTTCTGCACGGCGTACTCGACGATTTCGCGCCACTGACGTCGTTGCGTCGCCTGCACTTGTCGTCCATGCGGCTCTCGCGACGAGCGATCATGGCGATTGCAAGCCTTATGGTCACATCCCAATGCCTCGTGTCCGTCACGTTGGACAACTGCTACCACGATCCACACGACGACGCGACGAGTCCCTTTCTGGCGCTGACGACGGCGCTGCCGGCGTTCTTTGGTCGCGCCGGGCAAGCGCTGGCCATGAGCGTGCAGGACGCAGCGGTCGCCGCTGGCTTCACCGCGGCCATGTACAAGATCTCAACGACCAAGTCGGCGACGCTGGAATTGTATGCAAGCGCGCTGCCGATGGCGGCGTTACGGGCCTTGGTGAGTGCGATTGGATGCGGCACGACGCTGCGACTGGTGGTGCGCACACTGGCGAGCGCCGAGGCGTTGATGGCCCATGCGACGCGCCGCCAGCTACATGCGGCCAAAACGCCCATGTACGAATGGCACTTTGGTCGACCCTTGCCCGACATCAAGTACCAAGTTGCGTGTTCACATGGTGGTTGACTGCATTCTATTTGTCGAGGAAAGAAAAAGGGGGATGGATTTTTGTTGTAATTTGCACATTATTATATGTGCGAGTGTGGTATGGTGACTCGAACGAGGATGAGCAACCTGCAAGGCAGCCAGTGATGGTTGTATATGGACGCCGAGCTCGCGTATGGCAATGAGCGTCTATACGCAAGGGACTCGGAGCCGCTTCTTCCGCTCTGCAAACACAGTACTAGTATATGTAGAGAAGCTCGGGCGGGGCAAGAGACGATTTCATTAGCTCTCGGGGTAGCTTCGAGGCGATACCGCCAAGTGCATAATGACAATATTGCTGGCTGGCTATCTGGTTATCGCATCGATCTGGTGCGTAGTACATTGGACGTTGAGTATTTCCCGATCACATTGGTTGAATCTTGTTGTGTCAGTGTTGACAAGGGAATTCCCGTTTTGTTGGGTCCAACACTCCGTTTTTGCAGAAATGGGAATCGCTGCTCAAGAAAATGGTCACGTGGGGAGCGCATATCCGGAATTTCGGTTTACGTTTGCAGCAACGGTACTTTTCATGTTAAATGAAGTATCCCGCAGTAAAGCGTTTACTCGTACTAATCTTTCGCCTTTTACTAAAGATTACCGTGGACGTCTTACAAACAATGCGGCTTCACCAATTTCTGACCTCCCTCTGGGAGGACCCCCCACTTACACTCTTTTTCTATGACCTCTACCATTATTGCATTGCTCTGCTGCGACTTGCACCAATGTTGTCATGACAAGAAGCGATCCAGCATTTTGACTAGGAGATGACGGTAGACAACCCGGTGTGCATGCTTCTAAAGTTGTTCGGGCGGCTACCGAGTGCCTTTCACTTCCTGCAGAGGCGGTATTGACGGTAGAGTCTCAACGCTTGAGCTTTTACCTCGGACTTCTTCCCCATCTTGAGCGTCGCAGTGTATGAGCGCTGGCATGTTCAAGGTTGATGGACCCGCAAGTTGTGGCGCGTGATCTTGGTGTCCGGTTATAACACGGTCGTGGCGCCGATATCCGGCACGACCTGTCGTTCGAAAATCTAGAACGCGCGATGGATCCAGACTGGAGATCCATCACTGGTCACCGAAATCACATTTGCATCTGCGAGCACAGACGCATGCGCGCGACTCTATCCAGGGCCACCACAACGTAAACTTTAGTTGAAGCGCCTCTCGTCGCCCCTTTCCAGTGCCAACGCCATCAACCCACGCTTCGAGCTGCTGCATCCGCAACGAAGGTCAACCAAGCCTACAAGAGTACCCGCAGCGACAGTGGTGGTTATTCGTCTGATCACACTGCCCGAGGAGATGCGACTGACGGACGCTGGCAAGGGGACGCGATAGACTCTTCAACTAAAGTTAACTTTGTGGTGGCCCTCGGTAGAGACGACTCGACGTCAATTGCCAAGTGGAAGCTACGTACAAGTGTAATCCATGCTATATTGAACAATATTGTCTGCTCTACACCCTCGTTACGCTAAGTCTAGTATCGCAAAGGTGGCAAATCAAGCGAACATGAGGTGCAGGAGGAAATTATACCCAATCTCTTATCGCTGTATCCGGAAAGATCGCGAACTTGGCGTTCGCATCGTATCCGGATGACGTCTCCAGCGCTTTGTGCGCCGTGGAGGAGCCATGCGACTGTAGTACCTGGTGCGATAGGACAATGTATACGTTCGTTCAAAGCTCTATATAGCTATATAGCGTGTACTAGCGTCCTAAGCTCGGATGGTATCAATATCGTCCAGACCTTCCTTTTTCCCGCGCCGTATCGGCGGGAAGCGACCTACATTCTGCCACCGTCGGAATTTTGGCCAATCCACGGGCACCCAGTCTCGCCATTCCAGCGTTGGGCACGACGTGGCAGCATGGGCGACCTCGACTGCGCGCCGATCGACGTGGCCAAGGCGCCGTACGAAGACGCGCTCGACTGCCTCCCGCGCGACGCTTGTGCTACGTACGAGTATGCATACGTCGGCGGCTTGGACGACGCGATGGCGCCGAGCCTCTCGGTCCTCGGCTTCACCAGTAGCCGCAAGTGGTCGCAAGACACGCGGGTCGTCGACGACATCCTTGGCCTGCATCCATCGGGCATCGTGCCCACGACGATGCTGCAACTCGACGCCCGAGATGATCTGGCGCCTCCGACAGCGTGGGCCAGCGCGCTCCCTTGCTTCCTCGACGCCACGTTGCGCGATCACTTTGTGTGGGGCAGCGCGCCGGTCACGCCCGTCCTTTCCCATGTCATGATCCATGGTCCTGCATCTACGACAGCGCGCCTCGAGCCCATCGCGCGAGCTCCTGCCAGCGTCGGGACGCTTCTCTTGACCTTTCCGAGCTACGTGGAAGGCGGCGCCCTTTCGGTGGCGTTTGAAGCAGCGACGACCACGTCCGGCCACAGCGACTGCCTTAGCAGCACCTTTGCCATCGTCGTCGCGCACCGCGCAGCAACGATCGCGATGGCACCGATCTCAGCCGGCCATGCCGTCGTCGCCGTCTTTGATCTCGTCGGTGCAACCGCGCCATCCTCGCCCATCTCCGAGGGCGTGCACGCGGCGATCGCTGCGCTCGTTGCCGTTGGCGCCAAGCCACCGAGAACGTACCCACTCCTCGGCTACGGCGTCCGCCCCAGTTTAGCTTTACGACCTTTCAGGACCTCCCAAGCGGCAGCCGCGACCGAGCATTCGCCCACGCACTCATCGCGTCCGAGTTGTACGACGTGGCGATCGTGCACTACACCGACGACGACGACCCGTCCGGCTTGAACAACGGCGACGCTCCCTTTGTCATTGCGCGTGCGACCATGCACCCGGACTCGAGACTACCCAGTGAGTGCGCGCTGGCACTGCGAGGGCAGGCGGTGCCGGCCTTTCTGCACACGGTCAACGTCGGCGATTTGCGCCGCTCCGGCGACCATCGGCGCACAAGCCTTGTGTTTTGGCACAAGGCCCACCGTCCGTACGTGCTTGGGCTCAAAACCGCACTCGATGTCTTTGCAACGACGTCGGCGACGATCTCGACGCGACGCTGCCTCGTCGACCACATGCTCGGCTACTTGGAACAGACAGCCCGAGAGCGCCAGAGCCCTGCACGATACAATAGCAGCGCCGAGACGTGGGCGTGCACGGCGGCGCTGGGGCATCTCGTCCTTGCCGTTGGCGACGTGCGTCTCGTTGAGACGCTCTGGGAGCCGCTGGAGTTCTTTGTCGCGCCAACGCACTTGGCGTTGATGGCGCCGAGCATGCATGCGACCATCCAGCGCTTTGGCACGTACGCGCTCTTCCCGCTGCTCGAGTACGTCTTGCGCTGGTGGACGACGCGCTGGAGCAGCCTCGCTGTCGGCTGTCAGCTGCTTGCGAGCTTTGCCGGCGTCTCGGTCGCGCCGCTGTGCCCGCCGCTGTCGATTCCCGGCGCCCGCGCCTCGATCGTGTCGGCCTACGCTGTTCTGATGGACCTCAGTGTGACGAAGCGCAGTGCTACCAACAGCACGCGCGCGTCCTTGGCAGCGATTATCTGCGACGGCAGTCGCCTTGCCGCCTATGTCAACGATGAGAAACATCGGTTGCAGACGCTGGTGCAGTCGCAGCCGGCGCTCTTCCATCCGCAGACCGTGCTCGCACCGGCACTTGACACGCTCTTGCCAGACCGCCTTTTGTGGTGCGAGACGCTTTTGCTCGCCACGGTCCACGTCACTCTGATGGAAGCCACGCCAAGCAACCTCGTGACGGTACCTGATGCGACCCGCGTCTTGCGCGTGCTGCACTCGATCCACGCGTTGGACGCACCGATGCTGCAAGCCCTCGTGACCCTCTGGGGTGCGTTGGCCCTCGATGCGATCGCTGGGTTTTTGGCCGCGCTGGAAGAAGACGTTCTTGTTGGCCTCGAGACGAGCGTCCTCGCCGTCGTGACAACGACGACGCTAGAGGCGATTCAAAACAACCTTGCGAAGGCGACGGCGTCGTGGCGCGCCATGGCGAAATCGACGGCCCGCGTTCTTTTGTTGGCGCAGCATACATCGTCGTCGGCAGCGACCTCGACTTTCGACGTGTTCCTAGCAGCGATTCTCAAGGCCGTCGGCGATGTGATGGCGCTGCACGAGGCCTTTGTGTGGCCGCTGCTCCAAGACGCCGCAGCGATCGGCTTGTCGCTGCGTGGTCAAAAAACGCTGGCCTCGGCGATGCTCCCCGTGCTTCCCACGTACAAAACAGAGGACGAGCTGCCGCTGTTGGCGTCGGATATGGCCATCTCGGACGTGGTCTTGGAGCCGTGCTGCCGCGACTGCCGACGTTTCGAAGCCTTTTTGCGGTCGTCGACACGCACCCAGTGGGTCCTTGCGTGGTACGCCGAGCCGACGACGACCCTGTGCGACAAGCTTGCGGCGATGGCGCAACTGCTTGCGATGCGCCTGTCATGCAGCATCGATCATCATGCAACGTACCGCAATGTTCGCGTCGCAACGTTCGTAAAGCGTCACGCTATGGTCCTCGAGACGCGCCACCACGAGGTAGAGCGACGGCAGCGAACACGGACGCTGGTGATGCTGCTGGGTGACGAGCACGACACGCGCCAAATGACGTCGCATGACCAAGGTGACGAGGCGGCGATGCCAGCAGCGAAGCGCCAGAAGCTGTCGGCGTGACGCAGCGCATAGCGTCCGCAGCCTCAACATTTCTGTTGTGAGAATAAGAACCAAGTCTGGACTCGGATGTGATGGAATGCATGGCAGTGCCATCGACGGATGGGAGGAATACAAACTGTACGGGGGCAGGTGAATTCTGGTGCGATGCGCCAGTGCTTTGGTGTCGCACCCAGATTTGTGACCAGAAGTCGGTACTGGAGTTGGCACAACTCGGGTGCTGCTGCGGCCAAGTACGGGCGGCAAAGCTCTTCGACCGCCTCTGGCAAGGCCCCCACATCGATGCACTCGGTGGCTCCCATATGGCTCGTGTCGTCGGTGCCAGAAGATCGCTTCTGGGCGATCGTCAGTCAACTTGTTGGTTTGGGAATTGCACTTTGGTTCTTCGCTGTCATTGGTCCGTTTCCTGTTATCCGGATTGTAGCGACATGTCACATCAGGCCATCTTTTTCTTCTCCTTGAGCAAGGAGGCAGCAGCCTTACTGAACGCGGCCACGTACAGTGCCCTCCTATGACTGCAATGGCTGCGTTCGCCTCGTAGCAGCACGTCTACCAGGATCTATCTATACCATGGATCTATGCTGCTAGCAAGTGTATTTTTGTGACGTCTGATTGGCGCCTTTCAAATTCAGCGCTTGATAATAGCCAATGGCATCGTCGCATCGAACGTATTCCCGACCAAGGAAGCACGAGCTCGCATGGGCCGGACACGAAAGCGGCTGCTGGACGTACGCATGGCGAGCGATGCCACGGAGCTCACGCATGGACGTAGGCGAACGACGGCGCGCGTCCATCCAAGCGCGCGCATGACGCAGTACGTTGCAGCCACATGCTTTTCCATGGCCCATGCCAGCATCTAGGCCAGCGACGCGTCCGACGACGAGTGCATTCCGCCGGCCGACGACATCAACCAGTCGGACGACGATGACGACGACGAGCTCTCGAGCGCTGAAGGAGCGTCCATGCTCTTGGACGTCGACGCAACACAATCGGACGTAGAGCATGACGCGACGCAGCTCGAGGTCGACGACCCTGACGCCACCGTACTGGAGGTCGAGGATCCCGATGCCACCGTACTGGAGGTCGAGGATCCTGATGCCACCGTCCTCGAGGTCGAGGCCCATCCTTCTGCAACGTTCGACCATCTCGAGGCCGCGCTGCCGGTCGATCTCAACGCGACGGAGGACGACTTTCTCTTGGACGACAACGTGCCGCCGCAAAAGGCGGTACCGTACCATCATCTCCATCCTCTCTATCTCTACCAACTCTACGACTACGTTTCTACTAACTAGTTGGTCGACCGTCAAACCGACGTCGAGCGAGCTTGGGGCATTGCCCGCTGCCTCGCGTCGCACGTGTCTGCGCCCGAGCTCCATCACATTCACTATGGCGTGCCCCCGTCCGGCCCACCGACGCGCGCACCGCTTAAAGAGCAGGACGAGCTCGCTTCGTACACTCGACCGTCTCTGCAATCGCCCGCCTTCTCATACGGTCCTATATGGCACATAGCACGTTCGTGTGGCCCGTGAACCCCAAGAATGTGCTTTCGACCGAGTTGGCCTCGCCTTGCCTGGGACCTTGGTCTTATGATCGGTCTACTCTATAGATTCGAGCAAGACGCCAGTACGATTCAACTGGATTTGGACCTGGACAGCGACTCGGACACGGAGACGGCGGTTGAGCCGACACTGACGGCCTTGCCCGCGCTACCGCGGCCGCTCTGTGAGATTGTGACCGACCGCTGCCGCCACCATGGGCTCCAGCCGACGCCGACGACGACGTCGCATCTCGGATACCTAACGCGGCAGTCGAATGTCTTCCTCGACAAGATGCTCGAGTCGCTTCTGACCCGCAACGCGATGGCACTCCAAGGCAACGAGCAGCATTTCTCGTCGTCGTCTTGGTACTGCCAGCTGCATGCACATATCCGCCTCATTGGCATCTGCATGGACCTGTAGGACCATGTACAAGGGCATGCCGTGTGCCAACTGGCGCTTTGTGGCCGAGGGCCTCCTGCAAGCAACGGACGGTACCGGCCGCGCGCATTCGGTGCTGCCTCGCCAGCTCACCGACGCGTACGTTCTGCCTCGTCGACGAGACCGATGATGATGCTGATGGAACCTGCGGCATGTAGAACAAAGAAGCGCATCGAAGCGCGGATCCGAGCGCTGTATGACCAACCTTGGCAAACGCTCGGGCTGAACGCGCCCGTGTGGTCTGTCCATGAGCCCTCGTCCGAGTGAGGTATATGGGACCAACATAATGGTTGATTGATGCATCGGATATCGGGTCGTCGTCGTTATAAATTAGCAGCATGGTCAGGTAGAGGAGGAGGAAGAGGAAGATAAGAAGGTGACTACGGGTCAGCCGACGTGGCTTCGTCGTCGGCGACGAGCGTCGCGTTCGAGGACCGGTCGGCCGAGTTGGCTCGGCTCTTGGTCGCGTCCTCGGTCGTCGTCAGCTGCTGGAAGGACACGTCGCCGTTGAGCTTCATTTGAGGCGACGCGAGAAACTCGGCAAACGCACCGGATCGGCTCGCGGTCGCGTTCTCTTCGATCGTCTTGAGCATCGTCTCGAGCCCGAGCTTGCGCTGCGCGAGGAACGCAGCGTCGTCGGCGCGGAGGACGCTCCAGAGGCCGTACTCGGGCAGCTTGAGCCCGTCGACGTCGCCGACGCCTTCGTAGAGCCGCTTGAAGTCGTTGAAGCGGCGCAGCACCGAGTAGACATGGTACTTGACGTCGCTCTCGGGGAGGTACACGGGCATCGAGATCTGGACCTCGTACACATACGCATCTTGGTCGACGTCGAGGGTCACATTCAGGATGGCGAAGACGCGCTTCGCAGCGCCGCCGGCAAAGCTCTCGTAGGGCATGATGAAGCGAGGACGAGATAGGAAGATGGACCGAGGTGCGAGGTAGACGCTGGAAGATGCGACTTGAGTTTTGGAGAAAGCGTTGAAGTCGAGTTTCACAGGTGCCAAGCCAACGTCTGAAAAAAGCTCCGCCAGATAGGTCCGCGACAAGAATGCATATAATTCTCTCCCATGTATACAAATTGCTAGTAGATTATATACTTGTGCCGAAATACCCTTTACACTAGATCATTGTATGCTTCATATGCATTTCCATCGATAGCCGCCGACGCTTTGCAAACACCGCCCACCAGATAGGTCAGCCATTGAATTGCATATCTTTATTCTATTTCCGTCCCTTTCAACTCCATATTTGTATTTATTACAATAAAATGGCAAAATATCCAATGCAGGGTCCAAAGATACAGTGAAATAGGCATTTTAAAGGTAGACCAGTGTGGGAACGAAACTGGTGGCGGCTTCCAGCTCTGGGACGAGATGGCATATTTTCTGCGGTTCCATATTAAATTCGCCGGCGCGAGGTAACGCTGTCGCTCGCAGCGCGAAATATTATTAAAAACCAGCTGGTGCGTTCAGATCTAGGCAGATTTGTATGCGAACGCATGCAATTTCGCGCACCAGCTGCCCCCACCCATGTCCCACATCGCACTTAGTTGGACGCCCCTGCTTCAAGTACCACCCAATCTGTTAAGTGCGTATCGCACTTGCGCGCACTCCACGGCTTGACACGACCGATGGCCCGACGTCTGGCGCTCGTGACCGGCGGGAGCCGGGGCATTGGCCGCGCGATCGCCAAGCAGCTGCACCACGACGGGTGGCATGTCGCCATCACGTCGCGCTGCGCAGACCGTGCGGCGGAGGCGGCGGCGTCGATCGCACCGGACGTATTGGGCGTCGCGTAC
>NW_012156555.1:23623-27329 GCF_000151545.1 Saprolegnia parasitica CBS 223.65
TCTCGCATCTCAGACGCGCCTTTTCTTATTTTTCTGATAGCTCAACGACCCGTTCAAGAGCTACAAGCGCTCGATGAAGTTTTACCATGCCTTTGTCTGGACGGCCAGTACGCTCCTCTCTACCTGCAGGATGCAAGACCAAGCTTTTGAATGCTAGGTTTGGTCATGGGCGTGGTGACGTTCGCGGCCAAGTACGACGGTCTCGAAGCCGGCGGCTTCTTCCAGGTCGACGGTCGCGCCGTCAACACCTCGGCGCCGGCCAAGTACCTCATTGGTTTCTGCCTCGCGTCGTCGCGCAACCTCGATGAGCCCGTCAAAAACAAGTCGGCCACGGTCGGCACGGACGAGGACGTCGGTGCCAAATTCTTTCGGATCCAGACTTGGTGCGTTGTTTGTATCAATCTGTCAAGTCGTTATATTTCTCTCTCGTGTGTTAGGCCGTGGATCTTGCTGTATGGCTTTGTGATCTTTGTCCTGATCGTGTCGCTCGTGTACGTTCGTGTCGTCGTCTCTTGTGATCTCTGAGGACGCCATGTAGCGTGCTCTTGATTGCGTGGCGCCGGCTCTACTCGGGCGGCGTGCCCAAGACGTACAACCTCCGTCTCCGCGTCCTCAACTACATTTCTCTGTATTTTTTGAAAATCAGGATGGACAAGTTGTCTTATGGAACGGTGTAGGTTTACGGGCGCGCTGGTGTTTTACTGGCTCTTCCTGCTCTTCCTCTACATGTCGACGTACTTTGTGACCAACTCGGCGACGCATCAAGACGACTTGGCGCCCATGGTCCTCAAGCAATTCTTCATGTTTCTCATCGCGTCCAAGGGCTACCTCGAGTACATCATTTGGTTTGCGGTCAACAACGTCCAAAAGACCCGTGGCAAGGGCCGCAACCACGACGTCGACGTCGACTTGAGTCCCCAAGTCAACCTCGCCTTGCGGTCCGAGATCCTCTACTACACCACGTCGGGCATCAAGCAGTCGGTCCATGAAGTCGGGCACGGCTCCAATACGTCCGAGATGTTTCTCCTCAACGACGGCTCGTCCGACGACAAGGTCGTCCACATCCTCGATATTTTGTATGCATCCCATCCTCATGATGGACATGATTAGCACAACAAAGCCATCAAGTTTTGGTCGTACGCACCGACAACGTTCCGTGCGATTCGCGAGACCTTTGGCATCGGCGATCATGAGTACACGAGCCTGTTCTCGGCGACGACCAAGGTATGTTCCCTTCTCTCGTCTCGTCTCGAGGGATCGAGGGGTCGGCTTCCAGCTTCTCGTTCGAAGAGTCGGACGGCACCTCTCCCTTCTTGCATTTTTCTGGAAAAAATGGATTCAAATTTCATTTTTTGATGAAACTAGGAACGGTTTAGCGAAGGTCGAAGCGGCGCCTTTATGTTTTACACGTCCGATGAAAGCTTTATCGTCAAGACCATGTCTCGGGAAGAGTGCGACTTGCTGCGTCGCATGGCGCCCAAGTACGCGACGTACCTCATGTCGCACCCGCACTCGCTCTTGACCAAGTTTTACGGCTGCCACGCCGTGCTCTTGTACGGCAAGATGTACTACTTTGTCGTGATGGGCAACCTCTTTGCAAACACGCAAGTGATCCACCACCGGTATGACATCAAGGGCAGCTGGGAAGACCGCAACGCGACGATGCCCAAAGTCGGCGGCAAGGTCACGTGCCGCTACTGCAACGCGCGCTACACGTTTGGGAGCACGAAATCGCAAGAGTGCGGCGACGGCCTCAACTACCACGAGCCCAACATTGTCTTGAAGGACAACGACCTGATGACCAAGGTCCGGATCGATCCGCGCTCGGCCGAGCAGCTCTACGACCAGATCTGCTTCGACTCGGACTTTCTCTACGACCAAGGCATCATGGACTACAGTCTCCTCATGGGCGTCCAGAGCTGCGAATACTACGTCGAGCCGGGCATCGTTGGCGGCGCGCACGGCAACGGCATCCAGTCGGCGTCAGCGTTTGCGACCCAGATGGCGACCAGTGTCAACGGCCCGGCCTTGTACCAGTTTGGCATCATTGACTTTTGCAGCAATGGACCTTTGAGAAGAAGTTTGAGCGCTTCTACAAGCGGTACGCCAAGCGCAAGGACCCGGATGGGATTTCGGCCATGCCGCCCAAGCAGTACAAGCTCCGGTTCCAGCAAAAGATGAGCCAAGTGTTTGCGATCTCGAAAGGTCTCTCGAACCCGTTTGCGGGCCAGCAGCCCATTTGGCTCGACGTGCTCGACCAAGGCGTTGCGTCATCGACGCGCAACAACGGCGTCTTCCGGTATGATTTGCAACTTGATATTTTGGAATGTGAAAACTTGATACTTTTGAATAGCGAGAACGCGACGACGTTCAACCAGTACGTCGACGAAGCCAACCTGCGCCATACGACCGCCATGGTGCTCTCGGACAACGAGCGGGACACGCGCCACGTCATTCCCAAGTAGGGCTACCTCTCTCGTCGTGTCCCTCTACTTATTAACTACGCGATGCTGCACTGTGTATATACATGTTGTCCTACAAGACAATATTGTCTCGTGCTCCAGCGTTTTGTACTTTACTCGGTCCACGAGAACCACGAGATGTGCATTGCTCTGTGTCTTACTTGGAGGACCGGTGGAAGTGGACGTTCTTCCACGCACCCGTGGTCGCGCTGCGATGCCACACGCGCGTCTCCATATACACCACCGACGGCTCGGACGCCGACTAAGTAAAGACAAGTTGTCCATCATCCACGAAAAGACGACGCTGCGAGGTTAGGGGTATTACCTGGATGACATTAGCGAACGACACGATCGCCGTGTCGCCAAGGAGCTTGACATGCGCGTCGACAACGTTTGCCTAGTCGGTCCAAGTTAGTCGATTTGCATGAAAGGCATCGACTAATGAACTAAAATAGTCGTACCTGGCAGACGCTCGCAACGCCGAGGCCTCCGCGGCCTTGGTTCTTGAAGTAGAATTCGTGGAATTGCATGCCCTGCCGTCATGATCGATTGAGTGAATCTGCTACTGGAAGAGAGTCGGCCAAGTCCATGTAATACCTCGACGACGTGGCCCATGGACTGCGGCTCGATGGCCGAGATGTTGTCGTCGCAGAGCGCCTACAAGTCGGGCAGTTGCGCCATGAGCTAGCAACGTTTGAGGTTGAGTGGATGCAGTAGGTACTCGGTAAGTCGCAAAGTCGTTTTGAAACACAGCGTTGAGAAGACGCTAAGTAAGGACAAGCAAGGATGGTGGTCGGATGTGTGTGTATATTGGCCTGCTTATACCTGCGTCGTGGCGACGAGGTGCTGCGACACAATCGGCTCGATCGCCTTCTTCGTCTCTTCAAAGACCGCTTCCGGCGTCGAGGTCGCGAGGATGTGGAACACCTTGTTCTGCGCCGCAAAGTGGTTGATGATCGGCATCGTCGACTCGGTGTACGTCGCAAAGCGCTTGCGGATCGCGTCCATGTTGTCGTCGGTGCGGCCGCTCGTCTTGCCGCGCTCGAGGAGACGGCGCTCCATCTCGTCTTCGGGGCAGTCATAGAAGAGGACGCCCGCGACGTCGACGTCCGTCATCTCGTCGTTCCAGCCCGTGAGGTTGTCAAAGTTGCGCGGAAAGCCGTCAATGAGGAAGAGGTCGCGGCCGCTCGCAAGCATCGCCTTGCGGATCAAGTCGAGCGTCACCTTGACGGGCACGATCGCGC
>NW_012156555.1:27429-33889 GCF_000151545.1 Saprolegnia parasitica CBS 223.65
CCTTTCCCCGGGCGCCCGGGGCCGCCGAGGACGAAGAGAACCTTGTGGCGAAGCGATGAAGCCATGCTGCTAATGCTGCGGATGCGGAGGCGACTTTAGAAATGAGCTCGGCCGTGCATTGGAATGTCATCCGGATACGAAGCGCCAGTCATCCGGATGCAAATCTTGGTCCGAGCAACCTCAACGTGGCGCCACTCCAACTTGGGTGACCACGCAGAGGCGTCGTACCGGTATGTAGGGCAAGGCGCAGTAGAAGCAGGGCAGCTCGATGGCCTGGACCAAGCAGATCCTTGTCCCTCCCAGGCGCCGACGGCGAGGACCTACTACTAGTACTAGTACTTCAGCATGGACGCTCCGGTCTTGCGCGGTCCATGCCCGACCCATGGTAGACCCATGGACCATCGCATGCGTACGCGTATGAAAAAAGCAGAGCAAGAAGCTACGCTCAATGGGAGGGATCCTCTGGCAATGCGCATTTAGCTTTGGTAATGATGCATGTGCTCTCAGTAAATGTATCAGTGTGTTGCGCGGTAGCTTGATCATGGCAAAGACATGGCATGCGTCGAGACTTGCAGTCTCCTTCTTCTCATTCGCTCGCTCGCTGCGTCGTGGCGGCGCAGGCGGTGGTGCATCGTGCTCTTCTGTCGTCGTCCAGGGACGCTTGCGGGTGAGCCCGACGAGCTTCTAAATCCTTCCAGGCGCAGTTTGTTGAGGTCTTCGACACACCCCATCGACGGAGGCACTCTCCTGCCGACTTGACCATCGCTTGCATCCGTACAACGTATGAAAGAAGCAATCGACAGAAACCTCTCGCAATGATGCGCTTAAGTAGACGAGCTTGTACTCACTACTACTGGCAGAAAGGTGAGAACGTGGGCGTCTGTCTCGGGCAGCTTGGTGTTGGCCACGCTATGGCGCTCGTCCCACGTGAACCCGCTCTGCACAACCATGCGCGAGCCAAAGAACTGCATCTTGTGCCCACGGCGCGGGCTCGGCGGATGCCCGCGGATCGTCGGCGTCGACCAGCGTAGCTGCATCGCATCGAACTCGTACGTTGTGTTGTCGAGCTCGTGCGTCGAGCTGTCTTGGCCGCCAAAAACGAGCAAATGCCGGTGGCCGATCAGGGTTGTGCTGTGGCCGCGGCGGTCCGACGGTCGCGGCCCGCAGAGCGTGGGCTTCGACCACGCCATCTCGGTCAGGTTCGCATCCAGAAACGTGAGGCAGTGGCAGTCGAACAAGCCGTTAGACTCGCGAATCTACTAGGTCTATGAAGGGTGTCGTCTCGTTGGTACCCGCTTCGAACCTGCTTGCCGCCAAAGATAAGGAGTTCGCGCTTGGCGCGGTTGGGCTGGAAGACCGCGTGAAGCGTGCGGCCCATGGGCGATACCATCTCGGCCGTGGGCTGCGACCACCGAAACGCACCCAGCCCCATGTCTAGTTGCACAATGTCAGGTTCAGGTTCAGATTGAGATGAAAGAGGAAAGATAAAAAAGTACCGCCGTAGTCGTGTGCGATTTGATGCAACAGAAAGATTTCCAGATTCGGAATCGCCGTCGTGCCGCTGCTGCCGCCCGAGAAGAGCACGGTCATTGGGTCGAGCACCGTGGCCACATGGCTCGAGCGCGGCGAGGGCGGGACACCCGTCGTCTCGGGCTCGACCCAGTACGCCTTGGTCTTCCCGGTCGCCCGACTAGATGACAACTTGTTCCTTTTTGGATCGTGGAGACTATTAAGCCTACTCGCGGGTCTGGCAGCAGAGGTAGAGATCGTTAAATGCCTGGAACGGATACGTCTCGGCTTGGCCACCAAAGACGATGAGGCGGCGCCAGTGCTGGTTGGCAAACTCGTTGTCGTCGCCACAGACAATCGAGCGTGCGACAAAAAGGGGTGGCAGCGCCGTGATCGAGTGGTTGCGTCGTGGGCACGGGCCGGCGCCCATCGGGCGGAGCTTCTCCCATTTGGCCATGTCGAGGGTTCCAAAACGCGGGTCGTCGTCGTTTGAGGAAGTGATGTGAATCGAGGCGAGTGGTATCTGCCAGAGGCTAAAGAGGTAATGCCCGCCACACCTAGGATGTCCATGTCGTCACTGTGATGCTGATGGAGAGGTGAATGGAGGAATGGATGGTTTACCGAAGCAGGTGGGCGCCGTCGACTGCGTACTCGGTCGGGTCGACCTTGAGCTTGCGCAGGCCACTGCTGACCTCGGACGCGCATGCGGACCACGACATGTGGCGCGACGACGTGAACGCCGTATAGAGCGCTGGCCACGTCTAATGCATCGCGTCAGTAGATGCTGCTGCGTCATCTTCGTACGCGAGGCACGGGCGAGGCCATGCGGTACGCGGCGATCGATGGCGTGAGGTAGTCGACGAAGCAGTAGCGCTTGCACGCGTCGATAAAGTACGGGCGGAAGAGCCGCTCGAAGCTTTTGCTCACGGCGACAAGCGCGCCAAGGTCGGCCACGGTGCACGCAGCACAGATCTGCGCCAAGAAGTCATCATGGAGCCTCGCGAGGCCCATCCTCGCCGGCTCCGAAATGGCGTCGGATTGAAAGGGCCTCTTTTGATTGGCCAAAAGGCCGACAGTTGCAGCGATGCCATTGGACGACACATTCCAGGCACGTCGAGCTCTTGCCACGACGTCGGCGATCCGACCAAGGAGGTGGACACAAATAGAAGGGCATATGCCCGGCCACATGGACGAGTCGCTGTACAAGTATGCAGCGGCGCTGATGACGACGACCTTCCACGCGACGGCGGCCTTGCCGACGGGCAGCGATACGCCGATAACGGGTCACTATGCATCCCCGCCTGCGCTCTTGACGAGGGCGCCGAGCCCGACAACGTGCTCGGAAACCCAACAACAAACCTCAGGTGCAAGACGACTAATCATATGCGAGCGATTACTGCTCAAAAGGTGCATCCAAATCGGAGCCGTGGTCTCCAATCCACTCCCAACGACCAAGTGCTGGTGCCATCTCCCACGCATTCAGGCGTAGCACAGCGTTGGCGAAGTCTTGGAGTTGGTTTTTGCTCATTTGATTTCAACGCGAACCCGTTTGATTGATTGATTGATTGGTCTCCCATCGGGCGAACCAAACGCCTAGTGCTTTTGCGATCTGGCCATCAAGAAGGCACAGATTGTTTTGGCCTAATGAAGCAACATGAGAGTATTTGTACATGTTGACGTGCGTCGATTTAGTTATACTTTACATTAAACAACTTTGTACGATATGTCGTCGTCTACCCGTTGCTCATATATAACGTCGGTGGGACTATAGAGCATGAACGGCGGGTACGTCAAGTCGCAAATCATGCTGTGGGCCGCGGCAAACGCTTGGATCTCGTCGTGGAAAGGCGTCAGCTCGGTGCCATTGATCGGCACCATTTTGATGCACACGAATTTGCACTTTGCAAGGGCCTCCAGTACCATGCGGATGCCGTCGACAAACGAGTAAAACACAGCGAGGGCAACAGAGCGGTGATCCATTTCAGCAAGGGAATAGTGTTGTTGTGCTCCATAGGATTCCAGTCATCGGACCGGAGGCAGTTAAAATATGGATACAACATCGTCTTGTAAAAGCCTAGTATGGTATTAAAAGATATAGCTTGATTGTTCGTCGTCCTCGTAGGCGCCCGTCGGGCGCGCCGGTGGCACGACGTTGTTCTTGTATGGGTTGTGCGTTGTCGTTGTAGTACTTGGCAGTGGTCGCGGTGCCAAAAACGACGTCGGTGCCCCGGTCGTCGGTGTTCGCGGCGGCTGCGCCCGCGTCCGTTGCTGCACGGCGAGGCTTGGTCGGTTGAAAAGACCGAGTCCGTCCTTGGCGCCCGCAGTCGTCGGCGTCGTGCCGGCGTAGCGCTGGTAGCCAAAGTCGTCGGTGGCTGCCGTCGCATCCAGCGACGCGCGGTTGGAGAACGTCGACGGGTTGATCGTCGCGCGCCGCGAGAGCGGGTCGACGGATATCTTGTTGGCGTTGGATGCAATCGCCACCGACGTCATTTCCATTTCGCCGCCCTGCGATGACGGCGGCGCGTCGGTCAAGCCTGAGCGCGAGTTGATGTCGTTCGTGCGCTTCTTGACCTTGAAGTAGACGAGTACCAACAAGATGAGAAAGACGAGCGAAATGCCGATGCCAATAATGAGGATCGTCGTCGACGAAATGCCCGAGCTTGACGCCGCTGGCGCCTCCGTTGGAGGCGCGGTCGTCGTCATCAATGGCGTCGTGGCACCAGGCGGTGTCGAGACCGGTGTCGTCGAGACCGGTGGCGTCGTTTTGGAGGGTGTCGTTGTTGTTGCGTCCGCCTTGATTGTGGCATTGACGCCCGTTGAAAACACCTGGCCGCTGCCCGAGGTGTACATGGGCGCGAGAAAGTATGCGCCCGCCGCGTTAAGAGGCACGGTCGCGGTGTACGAGGTGTGGGTAGCGTTAATGACCGTCGCCGTCGCCGGCACAAAGGTCGATGCGGCGCCGAGTGCGCACGACGTTGTCGCAAACGAGCAGACAGCGACGGATCCTGTGCCAGTGATCGGATCGCCATACGTACTGTGCACGGTAAAGGTCACGGTTTCGGTGCCCGCGGCCGCGTTGACGATCGGTGCCGTCACAAGGGCAATCTGCATGCCGCAGGCCAAGCCAGTGCTCGATTGGGTTGCCCATCCGGCGCCGCAGCTCGTTTCTACCATCGGTCGTGGTGAGTACAATCGTTGTTGGGGGGTGAGGTTCGAGCTCGAGGGGTGTACCAGCGGCGATGAGAGTCGCGGTGGCCGCGAGAAGGGCGATTGTGTCGAGCCCCCGCATGGCGTTGAAAGCAAATGTGGTCGTCGTCGGAGGACATGGCTGGTGTAGAATACAAACTATGTGATCGACCTCTAGCTCGCACGCAGCCTGTCAACGTCAAGGCAAAAGTGTACTGAAGAGCAGCTGGCGCCGTGACCATCTTGACTGCGAAACGCCACGGTTGGAATTTTCAAATGACCAGCCGATCCCGACTTCGCGCGCGCTGATTGGGTCGCGAGGTATAGAGGGGGCCGTGGACCGACGCTGGCGTCCAGCGACAAGCGCGGTTCGTGGCGAGACGCACCTTCACAATCCACTCTTTCATCAGGTTGGAGGTTTGAATGCTCTTTTTGGTCAGCTTTTTATCGCCCGTTGCGCGACAGGGTTGCGCGGGCCGAGATTCGATGCGAAAGCCATCCAACTTCAAGACGGGGACGATAGCAGACGGTGATTGGTGCGTTTGATGCTTGATTCGACATATGATTGGCTAGAACATAGACTTGACGTTTGTATGGGTATCGGTTTCCCTGTAGATAACTGATTTCGGATTCGAGCAACATGCTCACGGCGCACCGGCGGAAGTCGGTCATCGTCCAGCAAATGGTATCGCGCTCTACGGCACACCTAAGATCACAGTGTCAATGTATAGGCGGACTTTGTCCCGGTCACCGAGCTGCCAGACGATGTGCATTGGTGGGAAGCCCGCGCCCGCGTCGTACAGGAGTGGCTTCGCGCCAACCCCTTGCGCATCGGTCTTCCGGACGACGGGACCATCGAGGTGCCGATATTGTCATAAATCCATGTTTTGATCCTCGCTCGCCGCGTGCTTATAGACCATTACGCAGCAGCTCACACGTGGCGACAAGTACATTCACGTTCGCGTCAAGGCATGGAATCACATTGGTACGCGTGCTCTTCTTCCTAACCGCGTTAATAAGTTCTTAATCTTTTCTAGTCACGGAGCTACAAGGCATTCCTGGCGTCTGTGAGAAATTTGCCACGTTCGAGACCAGCCCCGAGCTGCCGATGGCGACCGTGGTCGTTGACGACGAGGACGACGACGAGCAAGCAAGCCACGCCTCGTCGCCGCTGAGCGACACGACGACAGACGAGCCAGCGCAGATCGACGGCGTCGTGCCACTGCACCCGGCAAGTCCCTTTCGTGGAAAACTGCACCCGACCAAAGCGAAGTCGCTGCACGAGCCCGCCAAGGACGACGTGTCCGTTCTCGCGCCTGCAACCAATCAAACCGACAAGCCCGACGCGCCCCGAAAATCGATAGCTCAAATGTCCATGATGGAGCGCCAAGAAGAGTGGCTGCGCAAAAAAGCAGAAAAAGCCGCCGCCGAAAAACAGCGCCAATTGGACGAAGCCGAGAAGGAGCTCACGTTCCAGCCGAGTTTGGTCAAAAAACCCAAAGCACCCGACACGGACGGTGCCAACTCGCCCCGAAAACTCCAGCGGTCCAAGTCGGCCGGGCGCGCCCGCAAATCCTCGGCGCTGTCCAAAGACAAGTCGATTGTCATGCTCAAACCTGGCGCCAAGTCGGCCACTTCGAAATCGCTCTTGGATTCCGTCAAGTCGGAGCTGGCCGCGTCGACGTCGATACCCGTCAAGCCCCCTACCATGACAGCCACTATCAGTGCCAAGCTCGATGTTGCGGCGGTGGCCGAGCGCACGGAT
>NW_012156555.1:34131-46946 GCF_000151545.1 Saprolegnia parasitica CBS 223.65
CGGCCGCCCTCGACACGATCAACAAGACGACACTCACGCCGTCCGTCGTCGTCGTCGCCAAAGACGCGCCCAAAGGCGATGTCGACGTCCGCGTGTCGCAGTTTGACGCATTGTCGAGCGACGTCAAAGGCCGGTTTCAGCTCCAGGACCCGGCACTGTTTGATTTAACGTCCATTTACCGCAAAAAAGACAAGTACGCGCGCGTCGACGGCGTGTGCTTGCAGATGGGCCGGCGCGACGACACGCACGACGAGCAGTTGATTGCAGTCCTCTTTGATCGCGACAAGTTTACGAGTGAAGCGATGGCGCAAGCGTGGTTTAATGATCACAAGGCGCGTCTCCAGTCGTACATGTGATTTACAACGTATTTAACATCGAATACAACAGCACTTGACTATAAAAGACGACCCTAAGTCTACCTCCGCTGGTAAATACGGAGAGTCGACCATTACTAGAAGGGTGGCAGCCCGATCCGCACGGTGTGAAAACTTTTGAATGGCGTGGTTTGTGGTTTGCGGTCCAGGAAATCGACATCCCAGAAAAAGTAGAAGATTCATTGGAGAGACACAACACATTTGCATAGGTATATGTATCGTAGGCATAGGTGTCTTCCTTCTAGAGTGTCTGCTGGTGGCGTCATAGTGTCGATCGGGATCACATCGAACGTCCGTGCGATTGCTAGGGCTAGGGCTGGGCTAGGTTCTTATTTACGAGCTTCAAGTGGAAATTCGAGTGGTCAATTACATGAATTAGAGTGTTTGCCATGGCGACGACGCGCGCGTGGGGGATGTGTACACGCCTGGCTCAGTCGACTGCAGTCCGTGCACGTCCACGAGGTCCTGGATTCGATCTTCATTGGCTGCCTTGTGACACCAATGTTGTGGGTCGAATTTTCCAAAGCGGTGGCCCAAACGCAGCGTGACGTTGTGGCATGCCCCCAGCGTCGCCAGTAGCAAAGACGTTGACGTCAGTGTAAGCACGACAACGTCATCGTCCGTCAGTTCTGTGCCATACAGCGTCAGCATCTTAAGCCCACGCGCCATCCAGACAGGCAACGCACGCGCCAGGGCCAAGACACCTTCCTTCCCGAGCTTCGTATAAGTAAAGTCCACCGACGTAAGATGGCGCGACGACGAGAGCCACTGAATGATCGTCGGCACACTCTGCGTGTGATCAAATTGAACTTCGTGCAGCGTGATGCTGGAGAGACATGGGCAGGCGCCAATCTTGGTAATTGCGGGAAGAGTCCAGCTCCCGAGCATCACCGATTCGAGCGAAGTGCATGTCACAAGAAAGTCCATAACGTCGTCCAAACGCATCAACTGAACGGAGTTGTTTTGGAGGAAAAAATCTTGGCCTGGTCCAGCTTTCGCAGTAAACCTCCCGTGTCAACATCGAACAGCTCCGAGGAATGGCTCAATGATAGCGCCGTGATGTGGTGCAAGGTCGTTGGCGACGACACCAGCGCTGTCTGCACGTCCACGGCACAGTCCAGACGCAAGGTCGCCAGCGTCGAGCAGGCTTGGATCGCGCTCGCCAGCGCCGTCGGGTCACTCACAGAGACACACGGAAGCGAAAGCGACGCTGCACTGGGTCCTTGGAGCCATGCAACGACGGTCATGACGTCCAGTGCATCTGGAGCCGCGACCGTCACGTTGAGCGCGACCAGCTGTGTTGTCCGAAGCACCGACAAGTAGCTCGCTGCGGCGACTGGCGTAATCGTGTTCTGGATCGTGCTCGTAATCGTCACAGACTGGACGTTGACGCAGCGCGACAAAATGTCGGGGATCGGGTCGGGCTGTACCTCGTGGCTCTTGACGATGACATTTGTGATGCGGTCGCCCCAGTTGTACGCAAAGGCACCAAGCAATCCAGTCACCGAGGGGTCCACGACAAGCGTCACCGGCATCGTTGGCGGTAGCGTCGCATCCAGCCAAACGAGGGTCGTAAAGCCTGCGTCAATGTAGACACCGGCGAAAGCTGGCAGCGCGGTGATACCGAGGCGCGCGTACTGGATCGGAATCTTGGTGATGTGCACGACCGGCCAGTGGCAAGCGAGGTTTACGACAGCGCCAAGGTCGCGGAGCGCGATGAGCTCGACGGGTAGCGTCGACGCCGGTAGCGCGTTGAGCAAGGCGGCAACGTCTGCCCCGTGCATGGTCGCCTTCAAAATGGCGTGCAGCACAGTACTTGGTAGGCTCATCCAGCTTGTGGCCTCGCGTGCACAGACTCGCTTTGCCTCCTTGTCCCCTTCCATGGGTGGTCGGCACGTGGTGGTGGCGTCAAGATTGCGACTGTGATCGCTGGAACCGCTTTGGGCTCGCGTCGTCTGCGCGTTCCGTTGACACTGAGAGGGTTTTTGACCACTTGGAAACTTCTTGCTCGGAAAAGCCTCCATTTTGGTCGAAATGGTCCCCTTCCGTCAGCGACCTGCTGTTGTGAGCGTGATTTTCGATCCAACGAGACGCTATGGAGGGTGATCATGGGCCGCGCATCGCCATACGAACATGCATCGATCCTCGCTCACCACAGCTCAATAGACCATAACGCATCAGGCCGCTCGTGCAAACAAGCACATGCTGCTCTAAATAGGCGACGCATACGTACTGTCCATCTTTATGCCCAAAAAGGTTCACGTCGGCGACGTCGCAGGTCAAGCACATCCGTCCGTTCACGATCTCAACGCAATTGCACGCCGTTGGTTAGCCTCATGGCGCTCCCCACAACATGGCTGGCATCGTCGAGACGGTTGGGTGTCCGACGCTGCGTCGCCCAACCATGGACGCGGTCCTCTGGAGCGAGGAAGGACCGCATCACCAGCACCCAGAAGCCCTCGAGCACCATGCAGATCGTCAATGATAAATGTATGTGCTACGGGACACACAGCATAACGCCAAGGGCTCTCAAATCTGCAAACGTCAAGTCGAAGCTTTGTCGCAGGAACTAGTGCCAGTATTCAGACAATGATGGCGCGCAAGGATCATCGTAGGTTTCGGCAACGCCGTCCTTCTGCTATCATTGCACCCTAGATCAGCTCTTCGGTCGCATCAAGAGTTCACTGTACGACAATATGCTAGGCTATTACGGTAAGCGCATCCAACAGTAATTACAAATGGAAAATGCCGTGTTCAACGTCCAAATGAAGTAGAGTGCATAATATCATGGCAACGAGGTGCGAGGGGGCGTCGTAAACGTGCCAGGCGCAATGTACTCGAGCTTGTGCACGCGCACGAGGACTCGGAGAACGTCTTTCTCATCGCAAGGTTTGTTCAGAGCCAGCAAGTGCGAAGCAACCGAGGCCGAGCCAAAACGCAGCGTGACATCGTGGCATGTCCCCAGTGTCGTCAGGAGCACGGCCACCGACGCGATCGCGAAGTCATTTGCTTGCAAGTCGATCGTCAGCGATCGTCGGTTGCGACCCGAGCCGAGGGCGAAAGCAAGCACGACAGCGTCACCGTCCGTTAGCCCCGTGCGTCCCAGACCGAGCGTCTTGAGACCGCGCGCCATCCAGACAGGAAGCGCACGTGCAAGCGCCGCAAAGCCATCGTTGCCGAGCATCGTGGAACTAAAGTCGAGAGACGAGGGACGGTGCGAGGTCGAGAGCCACTGCACAATCTTGGGGATGGTGCGATGGACTTGAACGTGACGCAGCGTGAAGCTGGTGAGGCGTGGACAAGCACCAGTCGTGGGCACCGCGCGAAGGCTCCAGTTGTCCAACGTCACCGACTCGAGCGAGGGACGCGTGCATAAGTAGCCCATGACGCCGCGCAAAAGCATTCCACGGCCGCCAGTCTTTCGAAGGGAAAAACTCAAGGCCCGGTCCATCTTTTGCAGCAGAACTTTCATGTAAGCGTCGTACGCACCGTAATCGTTGCTCAGAGCGAGTGCCGTGATGTGGTGCAAATTGTTTGGAGCAGTTGCCAAGGCTCCTTGAACGATAGCGACACCGTCCAGAGTCAACGAAGACAATGTAGTGCACGCTTCGATCGCAGATGCCAGCGCCATCGGTTCACGCACCGAGTGACATGCGAGAGAGAACGACGTCGCGTCCGACCCTTGCAACCATGCGACGATGGCAGACGCGTCGACTGGGTCATCCGCGACCACACGGACCTTGAGTGTACGCAAGTGTTGCGTTGGCATCGCCGCCAAGTAGGCAGCAGCGGCGACTCGCGTCTCGGCACTCTCGATCGTCACAGACTGAACGTTGACACAGCGCGCGAGGATCTCGGGGATCGGGTCGGGCTGTACGTCATGGCCCTTGACGATGACCTCTGTGATGCGACTGCCCCAAGCGTATGCAAACGTCGAAAACGTGCCAGGTACGGACGGGTCCAGCACCAGCGTCACGGCCATCGTGGGTGGCAACGTCGCATCGAGCCACGCCAGCGTCGTAAAACCTGCGTCAATGAAGACGCCAGCAAAGGCCGGCAGCGCAGCAATCGCGAGGCGAGCATGCTGGATAGGAATTTTGCTCACGTGCACGACGGGCCAGTGGTCGGCGAGGTCGACGACGGCACCGAGGTCGCGGAGTGCAATGAGTTCGGATGGCAGCATCGACACCGGCGACGCGTCGAGCAAGGCGGCAACGTCAATACCGCGGCGGGTCGCCCGAAGAATGGCGTAGAGCACGGCCCGTCCCAGGCTCGGCAAGTTTGTGGTCTGACCGACCCGCTTTGCTGCATTGTCTCCTGCCATCGGTGGTGGTGGTGCCAAGATTGCGACTGCCAACGATAGAAACGGTATTAGACCTGAGCACTGAGATCGTCCCGTTGGCCAAAAGAGGGGTTTTGACCACTCAAAAGAGGGGCTTTGACCACTAAGAAACTTCTTACTCGAAGCATCAAATTTGCGTTCTTTCCACGAAAGCTCGAGCGACGTCAAATGCCGTTTCCAGCTTCAAGACGTCTCCACGAATCAAATTTACATCGATAGTTGCAGCTACTGGACGAGACATAGGTGGCTGGGGCACACCAGTTCACGTGCCACTATGTGTAAGGAGATCCTGTGCATCCTAGTTCTACTCGTTGAAGTAATCTAAACAAAAACCGTCGAATTGATCGCATTGGATGGACAAACGGGATGGCGACGTGAAGGCGCCGACCACACCTTCGACCGTGTGAGTCAAGAAGGGAGCTTCTTGGTAGGTTTCGCCACCTATCATGGCCCCTCACTGCCCCACTCTTTGTCACTCGGCGTGTGGGTTTTGCACGCGTCACCTCAAGGGAGTAGCCCTTGGTGATGACGTTTTCCCCACACACACTCTAGACCAGCGAGAGCCGACTCGCACACCCACAGCCAACCGGTTAGCTAAACCGGTTAGCTCAGCCGGCTAACCCAGCCGGTTAGCCGTTTCCTGTCCCTTTCAGACAGTCGCAGGCCTGTCGCCCTTCGACAAGCCTCGCGCCACCCAAGTGCAACCCTGTCGTCCTACGACAGTCTTGCGCCATCCAGCCGAGCCCCCAAGTCGATGCGAGCCACCAATCTCGGCTCCTCAGCTCCGCTAATAAACACCGAGCCTGGTCAGCTCACTTCTTCTTTTGGCTTCTCGACCACAAGTGCTTTCTTGGTGTTCTTGCCCTCGCAACTGTGTGGACACTCGTGTATTGGAGCTTGAAACCGCTCACGAGGCGTTGAAGAGTCTCTACCTCATCCACATGTCGGCCTTGAGCGGGCAAGTAGTGCAACATCAGAAAAGGATTACTCAAACGCAGCGCCACGTCACAGCACGCCCCCAGCGCTGTCAGTAGCACGGCCGCCGACGCCATCGTCAGTAGATTCGACGACACATCGATCGTCAGCGACCGCCGGTTCTTGCCCGAGGCGAGCGCAGTTGCAAGAACGCTAGCGTCATCGTCGCCCAGTTCCGTTTCATCGAGCCCCAACGTCTCGAGGCCGCGTGCCATCCATGCAGGCAGCGCTCGCGCCGCAACGCCGTTGTGGCCGAGCACCGTGCCCGTCAAGACCACTGTGCGGAGGCGGTGCGAGGTCGAGAGCCACTCCATGATCGTCGTCACGTCCCTCACGGCATCCAACGGAAGATAGCACAGCGTGGCGCTACCGAGGCGCGGGCAAGCGCCCGCCGTAGAAGCCGCGGGAAGCGTCCAGTTTTCAAGGCACACCGACTCGAGCGAGGGACACACGCCAAGGATGCAGACGACGTCGCGCAACCGAAGAGCTTGGTAATAGTTGTTTCGAATGGACAAGGACAGCAGCTTGGTTGGGTCGAGCTTCTCAAAAAGGCCAAGTATGGGAATGTCATACTGATCCGACGATTGGCTCAATGAGAGCGACGTGATGTGATGCAAGGTCGATGGCAACGACGCCAGCGCTGCGTATATGTCTTCAACGCAGTCCAGACGCAAGGTCGCCAGCGTCGAGCAGACTTGGATCGCAGTAGCCAGCGCCGTCGGGTCGCGCACGCGGGTGCACAAGAGCGATAAGAATGTTGCGCGATGGCTGTCAAGCCATGCGACGATGGCGGTGGCATCGAGTACATCAAAAGCACTGCGACCGTCGTCGTAAGTGTCGCCAAATCGACACCGATTGGACGTTGACGCAGCGACCGAGAAGGTCACAGATCGGATCGACTCGGCGGTTCTTTGTGATGATGTGGGAAATTCGGTCGCCCCAGTTGTAGGCAAAGGCGCCGGGGACACTCGACACGGAAGGGTCCACGACCAGCGTCACCGGCATCATTGGCGGCAACGTCACGTCGAGCCAATCGAGAGGCGTAAAGCCAGCGTCAATGTAGACGCCCGAGAACTCAGGCAGCGCAGCAATACCGAGGCGAGCGTAGTGGACCGGGATCTTGGTCCCGTACACGCCCGGCCAGTGGTCAGCGAGGCTGACGGCGGCACCGAGGTCTCGCAGCGCGATGAGCTCGACTGGTAGCGTCGACACTGGTAGCGCGTTGAGAAAGGCAGCCACGTCCGTAACTTGGCTGATCGCTTGAAGTATGGTGTGCAACACGGCACTTGGTACACTTGACGAGCGCGTGGCCTCACGCGCGCCAACCTCGTTTGCCGTCCTGCCTCCGGCCATCGGCGGTCGAGAAGTCGTGGACGTGAGAAGAGGGCAATTGCCACTGTTCAAACCAAATCGGGACTGCGATCTGAGATCGTTCCGTTAAGAGCCAACGGCAAACTCAAGATCGGCGACTTTGGCCTCGCGATGCCACTTGCAGCAACGGCTACACATGCAGTCGGGAAGAGCTACTACATGGCGCCCGAGATGCACACCAGTGGCGACTACAGCGCGGCGACCGTCGACGTCTGGTCCCTCGGCATCGTGCTCTGGATGCTGCTCACCGGCGTCCCGCTCGTCGAATCGTCGTCCGAGGTAGACGAAGTGTTTGGCTTCCTCCAGCGCGTTGGTATCCGGAAACTGGTCCACGCGTGGGGACTGTCATTGCCAAGCGACGCTGTCGAGATGCTGGCGCTGCTCTTGGTCGCGGACCCGGCGCTGCGTCCATCCATGGCCACGGTACAGCAGCATCCGTACTGCCAGCCGCGCGCCATGCTCGATGTATCGTCGCGGTAGAGACGATGGTTTTGAGTTTTCGAAAGAATTCGTTAATCGTTCTGATAGAATAGTCTTTGAGTTTTTTGTTGTTGTTGGAGTGCTAATGTGAGCTCCGACGCGAAAAAAGAATTCGACTTCAAATTTTCGAGCAAGAAATTTCGTGGTCCCAAACCCTCTCTTGGTCAACGGGCGGAGCTTGTTTGTAGCCCAAAGCAATTTCAACGTTGGCAGTATCAATCTTGACAGCGCCACCAATTGCCAACCCTCGATGTCCAGCGACAAAGAGACACAACGGCGCCAGAACACTGGCTTGTCAAGCCTGCCAAGTGCCGTTCTCCACGTCATTCTTCGAGCGACCGAGCACGGAGAGGATGTTGCCGCCTTGCTCAGCGCACTGCCGCCGTTGACGCTACCACCTGAGCTGGTTGCACTCCGAGACCTCGGTGCCGTTGTCGACCTCGCTCACCACTGGCCGGTCGTGCGCGTGACCGAGATTCCCATCGAGCATGCGCACCTTGGTGTGGCAGCGCTACCTGCGCTACAAGGCCTTTACATTGAACCTGGTTTTGCCGCGCTTGCGTGGCTGGATGCCACCTTGCCGCCAACAATACCCGTGGCGCTCGTCGTGGACCCGACTGTCTCGGGCGTGCTCAGCGCCTTTGCGTACAAATGGGGCGATCGCATTACCCATGTCATTATCAAGGATCATGAGGTGCACCCAGACCCGATCCCCGACATCCTCGGACGCTGCGTCACCGTCTCGCATGCTGCGATCGAGAGCACCAAGACTCAAGTCGCCGCAGCTGCGTACTTGGCGGTCCTTCCGATGCATCACTTGTCTGTGCTCGAGGTGAGTGCCGCCAAGGCACAGCTGGACGCATTGGACGTCGCCGCCATTGCTTTCTGGCTTCAGGGACCCAGTGCTACGTCGTTCTCTCTCGCCTGCACCTCTGTGAGTGACCCGACGGCGCTGGCGAGCGCGATCCAAGCGAGTTCAACACTCTCTTTGTTGACGCTGGACGGTGTTTTGGACGTCCAGGCGGCGTTGGTGACATTGCCATCGACCTTGCACCACATTACCGCGCTCTCGTTGCGCCAATCGTCAGGTCTGTATGACGTGCCCACGCATGTCCTCCTTGGAAAGCTCGATCGAACCAAGGTCGTCTCGTTTGCACTCGAAAACAACAATGCTCAAGCGGTTCGCTTGCACGATGTCGCCAGCGTCTTTATGACGTGCCCCTCGCTCGAATCCGTGCAGCTTGTCAACTGGAGACTTCCAGCGGTGTCGACAACTGGTGGTGCTTGTCCATGCCTTGCTAGCTTCACGCTGCGCCAAGTTCAATTTGATGGCGTGGAGAGCATGTCCAAGATGATGCGCTGGCTCTCGACGTCGCGCTGCCTCGCGTCGGTGGACTTTAGTTACACGCGCCTTGGGACGAAGGACATCTTGGAGCTGGCACGGGCGCTACCTCTCTGGATGGCTTCTGGACTCAAGGAGCTGCAGCTTGCTGCGACGGGGCTCGGAAACGTTGACATGACCGTCTTTGTTGTCGCCCTCGCCGCGGGTCGCAACCGATGGCGACTGACGATTGACATGTCCAGAAATGATTTCGCGATAGAAGCGGTGTCGGTGCTACTGACAACGCTGGGGGCCTGCCGCGACGTCGCGCTGGTTTTCGGCTCAACTTCGTTTGTTTCGCCTACAGCCTTAGACCTCGTGCAGGAGCACAAGCTCGAACAACCTGTGAAAGGCACGTATACGTCGCCACCTCGCACCTCGTCGCCGTGGCATGCACACTAATTCATGTAATCGATCGCTGCGTTGTCGTTCAACAATTGCAGTCATAACCTCAAACTTAGTATGGCACACGCCACGCGGGCAATATATATGTGCCACGCAGGCAAGCCCGGTCGTCGCTTTAGCGCCACAACTAGCCTCTCTACAAAGAAGCCACTATGTAGTGGAGAAGACGGTCACGTTAGTGATCGCTTGGACGATTGACTGCAGCGTTTGCACCGTCTCTATTTCTTCTCTTTCGAGCTTCTCTTTTTACGTCGCTTTATAAAGACGTCAACTACGTATCCCTTGCTTCAACCGTCTCGACACCGAGAGGATCCTGCTGCTACACTTTAAGTATACCTATACGCGTAGGCCAAGTACTACAGCGCACTCCGACGCGAAGCGGATACATATCAAGCCTTTTCCAGGAAGAGATTTCTTGTTGTCACATACCATCTCCTGGCCAACGGAAAGAGCTTGGTTACAGCAGAAAGCGGTTCTAACTCTCGCAGTCGCCCTCTTGACACGATCATCACCTGCCAACCATCGATGGCAGGAGACACCAAGGATGAAGGGCTCTGTGCGCGCCAAGCCGCAACATTGACGTGCCTACCAAGTACCGCGATCTACGCCATTCTGGAGACGACCGCGATTGGGAAGGACGTTGCCGCCTTGCTCACTGCGCTGCCGGTGTCGACGCTGCCTCCCGAGCTCGTTGCGCTCCGAGACCTCGGTGCCGTCGTCGATCTTGCTCATCACTGGCCCGTCGTGCGTGTCGCCGAGATTCCGATCGAGCATGCTCACCTCGCCATTGCTGCGCTGCCTGCATTCGCCGGTGTCCATGTGGACGTTGGTTTTGCGGCCCTTGCGTGGCTGGATGCCAAACTGCCGCCCATGAAGCCCGTGACGCTCGTCGTGGACCCGTCCGTCCTCGGCATGCTGAGCGCCTTTGCCTATGCGTGGGGTGGTCTCGTCACGAACGTCCTTATCAATAGCCACGAGGTTCAACCGGATCCCACTCCCGACATCCTCGCGCGCTGCGTCAACGTCCAGAAAGTGACGATCACGGTCTTGAAGCGCGTCACTGCAGCCGCGTACTTGGCAGTACTTCCTACCCGACACTTGCTCGAGATGACTATGAAGGCAGCGGGCGCACTGGATGTCGCCGCCATCATCGCGTGGCTGCAAGGACCCAGTGCAATGTCCCTCGACCTCACGTGCACCTCTGTGAGTGACCCAACGGTACTTGCAAGAGCGATCCACGATTGCTCGACGCTGTTTTTTTTTGCGTCTGGACGGCGCCGCAGACGTTCAAGCAGCGTTGGCGACCGCAACAGGCAATTTGAACCACGTCACGACCCTCTTTTTGAGCCAATCGTCGACTCTGTACGGCGTTGACGCGGGTGTCTTGCTCGGGAAGCTGGATCGGGCCAAAACGATTTCCCTCCACAACAAGCACGTCCGGGTGCTCCGTTTGGGTGATGTTGGCAGTGTTCTTGCTGCATGTCCCTCACTCGAATCGGTGAGCCTTTACAACTGGGCGCTTCCCGCGATTACCACCACTGGTGCTTGCCCATGCCTTGCGCGCATTATGCTGTATCACGTTCAGTTTGATGAAGTGGAGAGCGTGCCCAAGACGATGCGCTGGCTCTCGACCTCGCACTACCTCACATCGGTCGACTTCAACAACACGGTGCTCGGCAGAGAAGGTGTCTTGGAGCTTGGACGGGCACTACCTCTCTGGATGGCTTCTGGGCTCGAGACGCTAGGGCTTAATGCGACGAGGCTCACGGACAACGACGCTGTCATCCTTGCGGTCGCCCTCGCCTCTGGTCGCAACCGACGGCCGCTTCGTATTGTCATGCGCAGAAATGGATTCACGATAGCATCGGCGCCCGTGTTGCTGACGACGCTGGGTGTTTGCCGCGACGTCACACTATATTTTGGCCACACTTGGATTGTTCCGCGCATGCGTGCTTCCGACCAACAATCCAAGGACAAGAAAATACTCCTCGCCCTCGTGCGTGAGCACAAGCTCAAGCACAATAGTTATTGCACGTTTGCGTCGCCCCCTTGCACCTCGTCGCCATGGCATGGACGCTGCATGTAGCTAACCTACTAGTATATACAATGTAGAATGCCATACATTTACCACGATTTAAGAATTCCAGCCCTAACCCTAGCACGACACAGATCTACGATATCACAACTGTGCACGTATTTTCATCACGTCGACGCTAGAACGCGACAGGTAGCCTTTCTAGAAACGAGCTGTCGATGCCTACAAGTTGTACATGGCGGTTGTAGGCTGCATTGGCCACGTTGGTGCACTCTCGATTTCCGCCACCCGTTTTTGCCCCCTCTCGGGGGTAACATGACCGCAATATATGGGAACCGTAACCTTCACACGAATATCGAGGACGGTCATCAACTGCTATGCATGTCGTCGCACCGGCTAATTCTGCTAAACTGACCTTTAACGTTACTCGCGATGCGTCAAACCGCAGCACTGACATCAACATCGCCTTTTGGCGCGTCTTTTGTGGGCACGACTGACGACATGAGCGTCGATTTGCTGATCCTGTCCAGTATGTGCGAGTTGTTGAAATACTACAGCGCACTCCGACTCGAAAAGAATGCACATCAGGTCTCAGGCTTTTCTGGGCCGATCCTCTGTCGTCACTCGCAGCAATGTGGTCCGAGATGTTATACAACGTTACGTATATTGTGCGGTAGAGTGTGTGAGCGACACACTCTACCGCACAATATACGTAACGTAAAAAGGTTAGCCTACCCGACGGACACGCTCGCGTAGATAGCGTACTACACTGTAGGTGCGTCGCGTCTATCTATCCATGTATCTCTAAATCCCTTTCCATCCATCTACTTCTCCACGAGTGGGACGCCATGCTGCCACGTGGGACCGACAACTCGAACTCGCGTACCAGTATCTGCGTCGACTCGGTAGCATTCAGGGCCGTTGGTCAGCGCAGCCTTGACGCGCCACGACGCTGCACCGTTCCTGTTGGGATCTTGTGACGCTCGACTCGGATTGGGGCTGTGGCGCGATTATAAGCCAATCCAAAGCCGATTCCACATTCAACGGCATGTCATTCGTTGTATTGCAGCCAATGGCATCGCTCCACCCCGCGAATCACGCCGCCTCCGGCTGCCACCTCATTCTCCCGTACTATGTGTTTGAAACACGTTTAAAACACGCCACGTGCTAGTTTCAGATTTCAAATCAGGTTGAGCTAAACGACGCCAGCCCGAGACCATGGCCTGCCCCGGCGTCCTCATGAGCGCGCAGCTCCTGCCGCTCGTCACTGCCTACCAAGTGGGCGTCAACCAAGACGTTCGCATCCTCACGCGCCTCGGCCACGACCCGCCGGACGGCGACCTCGGGTCCGTGCATGCGGTCATGGCGCCGTGGCTCGATCGCGTCGGCTTCCGCTTCGTGCCTCAGCTGTGTCCATCGCTTGTCTTTAGCTACGCGCTCGAGTATGGCCGC
>NW_012156555.1:47046-50254 GCF_000151545.1 Saprolegnia parasitica CBS 223.65
CGCCAGCATCTCGACAGCGTCGCTTGGCAATGACAGTCCCCACGCGTGGACGAGTGTCCGGATACCAACGCGCTGGAGAAAGCCAAACACTTCGTCTACCTCGGACGACGACTCGACGAGCGTGACGCCGGTGAGCAGCATCCAGAGCACGATGCCAAGGGACCAGACGTCGACGGTCGCCGCGCTGTAGTCGCCACTGGTGTGCATCTCGGGCGCCATGTAGTAGCTCTTCCCGACTGCATGTGTCGCCGTTGCTGCGAGCGGCGTCGCGAGGCCAAAGTCGCCGATCTTGAGTTTGCCGTTGGCATCGACAAAGACATTTTCCAGCGAGAGATCGCAGTGGGCGAGGCCGCAGCTATGGATGGCCGCGAGACCACGCGCAATTTGCATGAAATACTGCTGCGCGAGCTCGGGCGTGCACTTGTGCATGGGTAGATCATGCAGGTGGTTGTACAGATCGCCTTTGGCGCAGTGCTCGAGAAGGAGGTAGTGGTGCGTGCGCTTGCGATCCATGTGGCTGCCATAGCAGCGCAGGATGTGGTTCGATGTCGCCGCCGCCTTGGCTTGAAGAATGTCGTAGGCGCGCACTTCGCTCGCGACGGCGGCGTGTGTCGAGCGCGAGAGACGCGTGCGCTTGATGACGCACATGGCTGCGCGGTCGGTGTCGTAGGCCAGCAGGACGGCGCCGTCCGACGTGGTTGCAAGCGTCGAGGTCTTGACAAAGCGTTGCATCTTGTGTGTGAAAATTGGAAAATGATCTGATGCGTCGGTGGTATGACTGACGCTTACGAGAGAGAAGATTATGAGTGCCACGTCGTGTGTGGCAAAAAATATAGAAAATGCGACTTTTCGGTTACATCCCGCAGGAAGCCGTTACTTTACCAATCAGAAGCCGCAGCACTTAAAGTTTGTGGGAATGACTGACCGAGGCGGCTTCTCGCGAAGTACAATTTGTTGATGAAATGAGCTATATATATGCACCCGTCGAGCTAGTGGACGTCCTAGATCGCTCGTGAGGCAGGCCGGTGCGTCAAGCGCGCCTGCAATTTGATCTACGACACGATGCTGGGTCCGCCATCCAGTAGCAAACGAACCGTACAAAAATGGATGTTGAAGCAAGCAACGACATCGTGCGCTGCAGAACGTGCAGCGAATCACCGCCAGCGCCAGTCCGGGGGACGATGGGCATGAGCGAAACATACCGTGATCACCGTGCGGGACATTCGGGGCGTAAGAATAGTCGCACCAGTGAGTATTACCGTACTGCAATTCATCGATCCATCATGGTCCGATCCATGGGTCCGATCGATACCTTCTCTCGGCCGTTTTTCAAGCTGTCGCAGAGTGCCGTTTCACCAGCAGCCAATCGCGTTGCGATTCGTGCTCTAGGGCTTTCCCGAATCATTATTCTCGTGCGCCAATGCTGGAATACACCTGGTGATTTTGTGGTGCTCACGATCTCGCCTTCACCAACTCGTGTCGAGCTCTACCGAGCTATCTCATGTTTGACCGCGGCCGATCGTTGAATGGTAGTCGAGCTATTTTCGGCGGTGATCCAGTCCCTCCTGCTCATGCGATACACTGCCCGCCATGATCACTGTACCCTTTGCTCCATCGCACCTTTTAAAACGGAAAATATATACCGTGCAGAAAAAACCACCGGCCAGCCCACAGGCAAAGAAGGCAAACGCTCCAAAACATGTTTGTCAATACAGCTCGAACGAACTAGTGTGAGATGGAAAGAACGCACTGGGAATGCTAGCGAATCTCTCCTTTGGCGTACGTACGAGCTTACTTGTCCGCTTGCTTCGGTTTCTATAGATCGCGGCAAAGAGAGATGTGTAACTGTCGGTGATCACAGCCGATGTCACTGCACTCGACAATGATCCGGATGCATGTGGTTATGTCCGGAACGTCTACCGCAGCATCACTCTCTCATCAAGTGACCTATATAGGCACGTTCGATGTACTTTAGTCGCTCAAGCATAACACGTGCAACGGGGCTTCGTGTCGTCGCTCAAGATTAGCAATCAAGGCATCCGACCTTCCCCCATGTTGTTCGAGTCGCGGACCATCACGGCGAGCGTGCTCGTCATTATGCAGATCCCCAGTTCCACGGCAAGTGAAACGAGCGCACCATAGGACGACACCCATGTCGCTGCTTGGCGAAGGCCATGTCACAGTGGGAGCCGTGCTGGGGCTAGGTCTGGGGTTAGGGCTGTTTCCTCACATTTAATTTGAAGAGCGATAAAATATTGCACTGGGTATGCATGCCATGGCGATGAGGTGCGAGGTCGCGACGTAAACGTGCCATCCGCAAAGTACCGGAGCTTATGCACTCGAACGAGATCTTGGAAAAACGCCTGTCTCCTTGGTCCGTTGGTCAAGAGAAAGCAAGCGCGAAGCAATCAAAGTCGGTCCAAAGCGCTATGTGACGTCGCCGCAAGCACCCAGCGTCATCAGCAGCAGGGCTACCGCCGTCGCGTGCCGAGATGCTCCTCGACTGGCTCAGTCTCGGGCACCTCCTCCTCTCGCTCTTCCTCAGTGTCTATTGCCTTTTGCTCCTTCGTCCGCACACATCCAACAACTTTCTCTGTCCGACTTCGACAGGGCCTCCAACGCCTTTGGCGCTTCAACATGGACCTCGGTGTCTCGCTGCTGCCAGCGCCGTTATCACTCAGAACGGCCGCTTTACGTCGCGTTGCGTTCGGGGACCTCATGAGCTCCATCTATCCCCACCCGGTGCTGCACACCGACTCCACAGCGATCGAAGCAGACATCGCGGACCTTCGTCGCCCCTCGACCGTCCATAGATTGACATGTACTACCTTCCATCGTCCGATTGCTTTGTCGCCTTGGCTCGGCGATGGTCGGTCGCCCACACGTCAGCTCGGGACGCGGACGGTCACTCGCTCTATGCAGTAGTGCATTGATATTCCCTATACATTCTTGTGTATAGTCCTAGTGTCTACCGCACGCTAGACAACCCCGCCCAGCGACCAATATCCATCGCCCAAAAGCATCACCCAACGATATGTTTAAAATATGTTTTATACCCATCCCGTACCGCTGTTCGTTTGTTTCAAATCCGATCCAGCGGCGCACGACGCCAGCCCGAGACCATGGCCTGCCCCGGCGTCCGCATGAGCGCGTCGCTCCTGCCGCTCGTCACCGCCTACTAAGTGGGCGTCAACCAAGACGTGCGCAT
>NW_012156555.1:74156-75022 GCF_000151545.1 Saprolegnia parasitica CBS 223.65
CGCAAAAGGAATCCGCCGGCGCCTACACGGACACGGCGCCGATGGCCCACCTACGTGGCCGGGGCAAAAGAGTGTGCGTCGCGTACCCGGACCAAGAAACAACGTTGCGGCTCCGTGCACGAAACGCGTACATTTCCAGACACGGGCGTCCGCATTTTCCGCACCACGTCCGCCAAATGCGTCCGACCCCGCGCTCCACGAGTGGCCGATCGAGTACCAGCACCTCAAACGGCGTGCACCAAGAAGGCGTCATCGACTACAAGGGGTTCCAGCACTGCCCCAAGTTTTGTGACGAGAAGGGCGGGATTCGCGACCAAGGCCGCGCGCTCTGCAGTCTCTGCTTCAACCTCGAAAATGACATTGCGCCCGGCGTGTACTCGTTCCAGTGGCAGTGGAACTTCAACACGGTCAAGGACGTCTACACCACGTGACTAGAGAAGCCCGCGTCCGCGCCTAGTAAACAAATAACTGATGGTAGAATACCCGCTACAATCGACTCGTATCAACTTGACGTTTGTTGCATTTTGTCATTTTGTTTGTAAAAAGACGCGTTCGGACTTTCTACAAGGAGTGGATAGTCAAATATCTATCTATCTATCGATCTATCTATCGATCTATCTATCTATCTATCTATCTATCTATCTATCTATCTATCTATCTATCTATCTATCTATCTATCTATCTTGAGGTACCATTTCTTGCACTGGCGAGCGCCACGTCATGAAACCGTCGAACGTGCCATGTAGCGTTCTGCAAGACTCATTCGAAGTTGCGCTGCATAAATAGTTGTAGCCCGACCATTTAATGGGTAGTCTTTGGATACTCCAAGAGAGGCACAAAGTGCCTTGGAGCAGCCCCATGCGGAC
>NW_012156556.1:0-2436 GCF_000151545.1 Saprolegnia parasitica CBS 223.65
CGTCAAGGTCAACTCGGTCGACCGGCGCGGCGGGAAAGGCCTCACGAAGCTCATCAGCCTCGGCGACGGCGCGCACTTTGGCGAGCTCGCGCTCATGAAAGGTCCGCGCCATATATCTTGGCGACAAGAGAAAAACCAACCCATGGATAACTAGCCAATGGGCTGCGCTCGGCGACGGTCGTCACCACACAGCTGTGTGAGCTGCTCATCATTGCCGAGCGCGACTACAACAACATTTTGCGCAAATTGCAGAAAGAAGACATGTCCAAGCGCCTCGCACTCCTTGATAAAATCCCCATGTTTCAAAGTGTCGAGTGGACCAACGAGCTTCTCGAAGAGATCTGCTACGTGCTCGTCGAGCAGCGGTTTCCCGCCAACTCGATCCTGTACGCCCAAGGTAGGACGCCATATGTTGTGTGTGTTTTTAAGCTTTTTTCATTAGGCGACAAGGCAATGCAAATGTACTTTGTGACGCGGGGCGAGTGCGTCGTGACGCGCACGATCGTCGACCCCAAGACACAAGCATCGCACGAAACGACCATCGAGCGCTTGGGCCCGTACAACGTTGTTGGTGACGACACGTGGGTCACCAGTCTATATCATTTTACGGTGACAGTTACCGTGTTGATCTAGCGCAACGGGCACCAACTTCAACGAAGTCATTTACCGCGCCGATACGGTCACGACGACGACTCCGATTGACGTATGTCCCTTGGATCCTGTGCGACATTGTACATTTTCTCTTCGCGTAGGCCCTCGTGCTCACGAAATACGACGTGTTTAACCGTCTCTCGCGGGGCGCGCGCGAGACGCTATGGGGCCACGCGCGCGCACATAAGGCCGCCATGGTTGTTATCGACCAGCTGTACAAGTCGCTCAAGTGGAAGGCATATAAAGAGCAAGTGCTTGCGACCGAAATTGATGCGCAAAAGCTGGCGCGGCGCCTGCGCCACCGCCCGGCACCGTCGCTCGACCCAATCGCGGTAGGTTCTTTGCGACGAGCACAACGCGAGGAGTGGCTGCGTAGATGCGACCCAAGATGACGCTGCTTGACAGCAACGACTTGCTGCTCGTGACGCCGCCGACGTCCAGCCCGTCGTCGGCCATGACCACGGCCAAGTATACGACGCAATACAACCCTGACATTGCCACGGAAGACCGGTGCCACGTCATGGCGCTGGCGACGGCAACAGAGTCTCTCGACAGCGCACTGCGCGTCGCGGATGGCAATCCCGCCGCGTACTTGCGCTACTTGCACGAAAACCGTACTCGTATTGCTGTTTCCTTGGCCCTCTGACGATACATGAGCAGGCGAGACACCCAACGACGCAGTCAAAAGCATCATTAGCGAGAAAGATTACTTCTCGGAACACTATATCTTTTCGATGACGACGCCGCCGCTGACGCCCCGTCCGCCGCCGGCCAAGAAGTCGCAACATGCTGCCCGCGCGTCACGTGCCAACGTGAGCGCTCCGCCGCTTCTCGAGATTGCCCCGCAAATTGTCGTCCTCAACGTCGCCAACCAACGTCTCTCCTTTCCTGCTTGACGATGGACTGAGTCCTGTTATGATAGAGCTACAGCCCGTCGCGCCTCGCCCGGCGTTCCGGCTCGCGGGCATGTTTGCTTCGAAAGAAGCTGCCGATGGCGCGGCCAATGCGATCGCCGAGTACGAAGCCAAGCACGTGCGCAAAGGCTTCAAGGCCGAGCGTGCGATCGGGTACTACACCATCGACACGGGCAAGTATGTGCTCGCGCCGTCGACGCTCGAGTGCCTCCTCTCGACGTACTACTGCGACCAAGCGCTGCACCGCGTCGTCGACGAGCATACGGACTGGGATGCGTGGCGTACGATACGCTCCCTGCTTGTATCCTGTCGGTCGCGCTGAGATCGCGCGTACTAGGTGCCAAGCACAGTGCGCCGCGGCCCGTCACCGCCGATACCATTCAAAAGATACTGCACGACACGTGTGGCCACATGAGCGAGGTCAAGAAGAGTCCGCGTCCTTCGGTAGCGTCTATACCCTTGCTCTGCGTGTTGAGAAATCGGAGTAGTCGGTGGCGCGCTCGGTGCACTTGCACGACATTGTCGACGACCACATTCCGATCGAGCTCCGCGACGGCGGCAACTTTGCCTGCGTGAGCATCGTGCTCGTACCCAAGGCAGCGACCGAGCCCGTCCTCGCCGTCCACGGCTGCTTCAGCACCGAAGCCGACGCCATGGCGTTTGCCGAGCGCGGGTACCGTCTCCAGTTGTGGCATACTTGATACATTGATAGAATCGGAGTAGGAAGATCCATCAGCTCGTGGAGAGGGCCATGCTGTGTGTGGTCCCCATGTACGAGTGGGTCTTCTTCGACGACGCGGCCGAATGGTGCGTCTCGCTGCGCAGGTCGCGCGACCGCCAGCTCGAATTTGACGCGCTGAAGAAGCAAGTG
>NW_012156556.1:3406-24596 GCF_000151545.1 Saprolegnia parasitica CBS 223.65
AGACGGCGGAGCGTGACGCGGACTCGGTTGTGCCATTAGAGGGAGGTCGTGTGCGCGAGCATGCACTGGCGCACGGTCCACCTGCGCCACGCTTTCTCCAGCGCCGCGTCCTCGTCCGCGACCAGTTCTCGGAGCGCGGCCATCCGATGCGCGTGGAGCGCTTCCGTCTCGGCCCACGCGTCGTCCATCGCATCGGCGGCGCAGCCTGCCGCCCAGAGCAGCTCATACCGGTCGGAAAGGGCGAGCGGCGTGAGGGCCTCTCTACGGCCGCGCACCGAGACGAACTCGACGCGCACTCGTGTGTGGTGATAGGCCATGCCGAGCGACGGGCCATCGGCCTGCGTGGGCACCGTGCAGCCGCCAAGCGTCCGCGCAAACTCGTATATGGTCGCGGTCGAGAAGGCGACGCGCGTCGTCCGCCGGCGCAGAAAGCGCAGCTTTGTCCTTGGGATCGTGCGGTCCGGCTTCAAGATGCGCTTCGCCAGCAGCTGGTTCTTGGTCGGTTCCACCGTGCCACTGCGGCTGCTCGCCAAGGCGGCGGCAACACAGTCGGCGAGCTCGGATGCGCTGCGGCGCCAGACCTCGGCGTGGCGTGGCACCCACTCGTCGTCCTCGCCCGTCTCGTTTTCGTCCGGTTGGGTCGCGCGATCCAGTCGATAGGCTCCGTCGTCGCGCTCGGCTCCTCGGGCGTCCTCCGACTCGACCTCGGACAAGGACGGAAGCAGCTGCGCAAAGCTCGAGTCGCTGATCGACGACCACGCCGAGAGCAGCGTCCCGTGGGGCGTCCGCGGCGACAGGCTCGCATCCGACGCCGTGTCGACCGTCGGCGCAAAGGACACGACGCGGTCGCTGCGCGTCTTGACGAGTTTGTCCGTGTAGAAGGTGTCGTCGCCGAGCGAGACTCGGTCCTGAGACCACGCCAGCGTCTCCATCTCGGTACTGGAGGTAGAATTGGCGAATACCGCCTGCCTGTAAAAGCTCGCGATTCTTTTGTGTGGCGGAAATAGTCGACCAAATCAACAGCGCAGTCCGTCGACTGCCGCCATGAGAGCTCGGCGCTCGTAGCAGGTAGCGTGCAAGTCGGCGCCGTCGTGCTCGAAGAGTACCGTACGGGCGATGACTCAGATATATATATCAGTCGCATCATCGTCGACGAGGAACATCTGGAGCGCCAACCTCAGCAAGACGAGTGCTTTAACGAGTGCTGCAGGGGCGAGGGATCGATGGTGTGCGATGATCAACGCAGAGACGACACGATGGGCGGAGTCTGACGCGAGAACAAAAGGCCATTTTCATTGCAACAAAAATAACGTCTAGTCTCGGTCTCATTCCCTTTGGTGGTTGCTTGTCTTCCTCCTTTACTCTTCCGCGGCCATGTGGGCTTCCAAGACAGCGATCGCTTCCGTGATCTTGCCTTCGAGGGCTTCCGGGCTCTCCAACAAGTGAAGCAGCTCGCCGTTGTCCATCTCCAAGAGCATGCCCGTGATCTTGCCGGCAAGCGACGGCTGCGACTTCTCGATCAACGGGAAGAGGCGCTCGCCAATCATGTTCTTCTGCATGTTGGGCGAGGCGGCCGCCAGCGCCGCCGACGTGAGCGGCTCCATGACCGGGACAGCCGGCGCCGCCGGGGCGACTTCGGGCTGGTTGCGCGCGTTCGCCGTGTACTTGAAGTTGTTGCGGTTGTTGCGCGGCTGGCCCTGCATCTGCGGCGGGACCTGACCCTGCGGGCGACGGCCACGCGGCTGGCGCGGCTGGCCCTGCATGGGCATGCCGTACTGGGGCATACCGTAGCCGGCCGGGCCCGGGGCACCGGGCTGGCGGTACGGCATCGGGCCGCGGGGCATGCCACCACGCGGCATCATCTGCTGCGGGTAGACGAAGCCCTGGCGCGACTGCGGCGGCATCTGGTTGGGCTGCGCGTAGAACATGGGCGCGGCGCCGTACATGGGCGGCTGCTGCATGGGCATGCCACGGCCGACGACCATGCCGGACGCGCGCTGCTGGGCGTGCTGCGCTTCCAACTGGGCGCGGCGCACTTCCTTGCGCTGGGCGAGGGCCACGTAGATGGGCTTGCCCGAGACGAGCTTGCCGTTCATGTCCGTGACGGCCTTGGTGGCCTCCTCGGGCGTGGCAAAGCACACAAAGCCAAAGCCGCGCGAGTTGCCCGACGGGTCCTTCATGATGCGGCAGCTCGTGATCGTGCCGCAGGTCGTGAACGCTTCGCGGAGCTCGTCATCGTTGAGCTGGTCGTCGAGGTTCTTGACGTACAGGTTGACGCCCTGGTACTTGTTGATGCGTTCCATCTTGAGCGCCTCAAACTTGTTGCGGAGCTCACGCTCGCGCTCGCTGCGCTTCTGGGCCTTGCCGACGTACAGCGCAATGTCCGCGCCGTCCTCCTGGCCGACAACCTTGTCGTTGAGGGCCTCGACGGCCTTCTGGGCCGACTCGGGCTCGTCGAAGTTGACAAAGCCAAAGCCGCGGTTGCCCTCGGACGAGGCGTCCTTCATGACGACGCAGCTCGTGATGGAGCCAAACACCTCAAACTCCTTGCGCAACGTCGCGTCGTCCCAGTTGTGCGGGATGTTCTTGACGTAGCAGTTGGTCCAGTCCGCGAGGTCGGGGCGGTCCTGGCGCTTCTGGAAGTGGCCGACAAAGACCTCCGAGCCGGCGATGAGCATGCCGTTGATCTTGGCGATGGCCTCGTTGGCGGCCTCGGCCGTCTCGTAGTGCACGTAGCCGTAGCCCTTGGAGCCGCCCGACGTGTTGTCGATCGCGACCTTGCACGAGAGGATGTTGCCGAAGAGCGAGAACGTGTCGTAGAGCGCCTTGTTGTCGATCGAGACGTCGAGGTTCTTGACAAAGATGTTGCCGACGCCCGACTTGCGGAGCGACGGGTCGCGCTGCGACCACATGATGCGGCACGGCACGCCCTTGATGCTCGTGTAGTTCATCGTGTCCAGCGCGCGCTCGGCGTCCGAGACGTTGTGGAAGTTGACGTACGCGTAGCCCAACGAGCGGCGCGTGACAGCGTCGCGGCACACCCGGATCGACGCGACAGGCCCGACGGCGTTGAAGATCTCAAAGAGCAACGCCTATGCGGCCAGAATGCATGAGCGGTCTCTCCCTGTGCACACGCGATATGGAAATTTTCGTCGTGCCTCGAGGAAATGGTCAGGTTACCTCTGTCACGTCGGGGTGGATGTCGCCCACGTAGAGCGACGCCGTGTGGAACGGCTGCGCCGGCGCGGCAGGCGAGGCCACAGGGGCGGCGTTCGTCGCGGCGACGGGGCTCGAGGGGGCAGCGGAGGCCATGTTTTTTTTACTTTTTGTTGGTTCGGAAGGAAGGAGGTTGATTCGAGATCTTCGTTGCCGCCGGGAAAGGACGACAGGAAGAAAGCAAACCAAAAAACGGGAATGGCCATCGCCGCCGCTATTGCTGCACTTCTCCACCAGTCAAATCGTGCCAACGGATTCCCCACCAACCTAAAGTGCACCAATCACGACCGCTTCTACTTTTCTTTTCAACCAATCCACTGCACGCATCGGCCCTGTCCCTTGAATCTTCTCTCACAATTAATACCTGCGGATCTTGCATACGGAAAATTGAGAACGTTCATGGTGGCTTTACCTCTATCAATCGATACCTTTGAAAACGCAATGCGCATCCCATCTGGTTTGCCCCAGGTTCAAGGGACAAACACACTATTTGCGTGGATTCGTTTCCGATATGGTGTAGGATACGACATACGTAGTTTGACTGCGAGGATTGCACCGCAACCAGCGCTACGAGGAGCGACCATCCTCCAGCACCATTCCACACACAATGGCAGATCTAGGCTCTTCTATGACGAGTCATACATTGCTCCTCATGGTGACTCTGCTACTCGACCAATTCGAGCGCCATGAGCAGCCGTCATGTTTGCCATGGGCGGGCAACTTGGCACAGAGAGAGACCTTAATCGACTGCATTCCGAGGGTTATTGTAGCGATTTGTTGTCGCTAGGCAAGCATCCGAGGGCGCTCCCGCGCGATCTTTTGAGACCGTCGCAGATCGTGTTTCTCGGCATTTGCCACCTGATGTGCCACGTTAGAGCTGAGCGACCAGATCCTGCCGAATTTAGCGCACGGAAATGGTGTGGTACGTCAATTGGCATGCCGATCCGATACGCATGCCCGTGCGGCCGGCGCTACCCGCTGGCCGAGCTCTACTGGAGCGACTCGTGCAACAAGCTCGTGTGCCCGTGGCCGACGTGCTCGCTCCAGGAGATCGACTCGTACTTTTGCCGCTTCCAAATGGACAACCTCCCGTCCAAGGAGGCGGCGGCCTACAAGAACCGGTCGGCGCGGACGTTTGCGTGCCCCGACTGCGCGAGCACATTGCAGACGATCAAGACAAGCGACAAGTACATCTTCTTCTGCGCCCACTGCCGCTGGGACTCGGAGGCGATCCTGGCCGACGACGACCCCGACACGCTCACGATGGTGGCCAACACGCGCGAGCGCGACGACCACGTCTTTGATACGCTCCTGTCGCACTACCAACAAGCGTCGGCGCAGCATGCAGCGGCGCACCCGCCAAACCACTCGCGTTTGGCTCCCTCGCTCGGTACCGTTTTCGATGTCTTGAAGATGGAAATGACAGGGGCGGCACTAGGTTTGGCAAGCCCCATTTTCAGGTCAAAGCGCCGTCCACCTTGGGCTGGAAGATGGAGCAGCTCGATGAGAAGTTGCACAAGCGCAGTATCGACAACGTGCTGTCGCCGACAGACCAAAAGCTGGCCGCGGCGCTGCGGGCCAAGTTCCCCAACCACAAGAGCTTCGACTGCGCCGACGACGATGACGCTGTCGTCGCGCTCGCATCGAAGAAGGACATGTCGACGATCTCGACGTTGCACCAGCGCTATCGCTGCAACCCTCTTTTGCAGAGTCGAGACGTCTCCGCGCTATACCCGTCGCGGCCAGACCTCCGCGTGAAGCGCTCGTGGCGCTGTGTTGAAGCCATGGCCAAGAACAACCCAGGTATCCTCGTCAAGCCGCAGATCAACCCGATGACGGGCGACAGCTCCATGGTCGTGTCGGCGTCGTGGTGGAAGAAGGCGACGCTTGGCATCCACTTCGTGCCGAACGTGACCATCCAAACGCTGTGGGCGAACGACCACTGCTGGCTCCTCCTCGAGAACCCACTCGAAGACGACGTTGTCCTCACGGTCGTGGCCAAGGCTCTGGCGAGCGACGATGCGGCCCCGTTCACCGTACTTCGCTGCTTTCATTGCATATCTGTATGCAGGAATCCTTTTGCGTTGTAGCCGGCCGTGCCATCGGGACCGCTACCCGTCGGCGCATACGAAGACCCCAACCTGATCGACACGTCGCCAGCCGAGGTCGCCAAGTTTGACGGTGCGCTGCGCAAGGCAAGTCCATAGTGGCATGCAATCGTATGCTTGTAGATGTCACGTCCGACCCGACAAAGACGGTGCTCACGTCGCGCAACTACGCCAAGTTCAAGGTGCAGGTCCGTGGCGCCACCATATCGCATTGCATGAAACGAAACGATGAACGGTAGGGCGCGAACGCAAGCGACCCCGTCGCATTCCAGCTTGAGTTTCACATGTACAAGATCGAAGACGAGGAGCACATTGGCGCGGTCACGAGTGTCGATGGCCGTCCGCTTCTCGCCGTCTTCACCATCGATGTCGAGATCCCAAGAGCAGCTCGCGACTAACCCCTGCACGCTATGTGCGAGTTGAGAAATGAAGTACACATATTGCATTCGGAGCATGCATGGACCGGATGCGCCCGTGTGCAAGGAATCGCGACCCGAATCTCGTTGTGATCCGTCGCAGCTTTCCTACGTCGTTGGCCACGCCCGCGACCGTAGCTCCGCATGCACTCAACGCTGCTCGAGCCGGTGCGGGAAGGTCGTACCTTCTCGTGGCACACGTACGTACGGTCGATCTCGGAGACGGCGGGCTTGCGGCTGCATGGGCGTCGCCCGTGCCAGCGCGTCGCGGCCCCAAATACGCTGGTCTACGGATGTTGGGATCGGTATCCGTAGAATCCCCAAGTTTCGCGCGAAAACACGAGGATGAAAACGCCATAAAAATACAATGGCCTTTTCCCTTCAAGTAAGTTCTCAATACTAAAGCCAAGTGTTTCGCTGCCGCACCACTCGCAAGGTGCATTAAAACACGGTCGAATACTATCACTTGACAAAACGCGAGATCCATGGCAGGTCGCGGCCAAGGAACCGGCGGCGGCGGCGCCGTGCCGCAGGCGCCGCGCATCGAGCTGGTGGTCGACGAGACCGCCGAGGTCGTCAAGATGCGCTTCCTCAACCACCTGCGGAGCGAGGTCTCGTACGAGCAGCAGAAGGAGCTCATGCGCCAGTCCGAGACCTCGTCGCTCTTTGTCGACTACTCGCGGCTCTTCGCCGCCGACGCCGACTTGGCGCAGGCGATCGCGACTGCGTACTTGCGCTGGGAGATCCCGCTGCGGCAGGCGGCGGCCGAATTTTGCGACACGGGCCGCGAGACCTTTGTGTGCTTTTACAACTTTACGACGGTGCGCAAGATCCGCCAATTGAAGATGACCGAGGTCGGCAAAATGAACAGCTTCTCGGGCACCGCGACGCGCACGAGCGAGGTGCGACCCGAGCTACTCTTCGGCGCCTTTACGTGCGTCGACTGCGGCGGCGTCGTCGAAGGTGTCGAGCAGCAGTTCCGCTACATGGAGCCCGTCAAGTGCGCCAACCCGTTTTGTGGCAATACGAGCCAATGGGAGGTATGTCACGATGGCCTCTTCCGGTTGCAAGACACAGCAATGCGGCTAGCTGCACCCCGAGAAGAGCGTCTTTGTCGACTGGCAAAAGGTCAAGGTGCAGGAAAACAGCGACGAAATCCCCGCCGGGAGCATGCCCCGGTCCATCGATGTCATTCTTCGGCACGAGAACGTCGAGCAGGCCAAGGCGGGCGACCGCGTCGTCTTTACGGGCGCGCTCATCGTCGTACCAGACACATCCCGCTTTGGGAAGAACGGGGGCGAGAACGTCGTGACGCGACGAGGAGGTAATCTACGTATCTGCGTCTTGAAACTCACAAGAATACTGACGCGATGTAGGGGAAAATAGCTCGTACGGCATGGAAGGCGAAGGCGTCAGAGGTCTCAAGTCCATGGGCGTCAAAGAATTGACGTACAAGACGGCGTTCTTGGCGTGCTCGGTGCAGGTACCTCATCATCCTATCCACAAACCAGATCTGCAATCCCGAAATCAGATCTGATATCGATTTCCATGTAGACCATGGCCCAGCGATTCGATCGGGTCTCGATCCGCAGTGAGATGGGCGAAGAGACCGAGAACGACTTTACCGAAGAAGAGCTCGAGTCAATTCGGCTCATGAAGGCCGAGGCCGACCGGTACACCAAGATGGCCAAGTCGCTCTGTCCGAGTGTCTACGGCCACGACGAGATTCGCAAAGGCATCCTCTTGATGCTCTTTGGCGGCGTGCACAAGACGACGGCCGAAGGCATCAAGTTGCGCGGCGACATCAACATTTGCATCGTCGTACGCCTCGTTCGTGGCCCACTTGATCCACAGAAACCTTGCGACTAGGGCGATCCGTCGACGGCCAAGAGTCAGTTTCTCAAGTACATTGTCAACTTTTTACCGCGCGCGATCTACACGAGCGGCAAAGTGAGCACGGCCGCGGGTCTCACGGCGTCCGTGTCGCGGGACCCGGACACGGGCGAGTTTTGCGTCGAGGCCGGTGCCCTCATGCTCGCCGACAATGGCATCTGCTGCATCGACGAGTTTGACAAGATGGACCCGATGGACCAAGTCGCGATCCACGAAGCCATGGAACAGCAGACCATTTCGATCACAAAGGCCGGGATTCAAGCCACGCTCAACGCCCGCACATCGATCCTTGCGGCCGCCAACCCCCAGAACGGCCGGTACGACAAGACCAAGGTGCGCCCTCTCTTCCAGCTTGCATCTTCCTCATGCGAGCGAGCGAGCGTAGACGCTCAAGTACAATGTGAATATCTCGCCACCGATCATGTCGCGCTTTGACCTCTTCTTTGTCGTACGAAAAATATGCGTGGCGCTAAGATCTGAGATCTGAGATCTGCCATCTAGATCTTGGACGAGTGCAACGAGCAGGCGGACGAGCGCATCGCGCAGCACATCGTGAACCTCCACAAGCCGCGGGCGCTCCAGTCGGACGCGGACCACGTCGAAGCGTACCCGGAAGAAGCGCTCCAGCGCTACATCAAGTTTGCGCGCACGCTCAGTCCCGTCATCACCGAAGATGCCAAGCGTATGATGGTCGCGTGCTACCGCCGCTTGCGCGAGAACGATGTGACGAGCAACGGCCAGAGCAACATTGCGTACCGCATCACGGTGCGGCAGCTCGAGTCGATGATCCGCCTCTCGGAGGCGCTCGCCAGGTTAGACCTCGAGGAGACCGTCCAGGTCGAGCACGTCCAAGAGGCCTACCGACTCCTCAACAAGTCGATCATCCACGTCGACACGGAAACCATCGAGCTCGACATGCCGACGCTGCCTCCCACCGATGTCGACCCGATCGAGGCCAGCGACCACGAAGCGCCGATGGCCATGGACGCGACAAGCGAGGCCTCGACGCCGACGACGACAAAGAAGACGACGAAGAAGAAGAAGACGGCCAAGGACGTCGAGACCGACGCGGGCTCGATCTCGTTCGAACGGTTCGCCGTCGTGCAGAAGGCGCTCGCGCTCTTTATTCGCGAGAAGGAGGAGGAGATGGAAGCGTACAAAGTCACGTCACAAGCCGAGCGCGCGGCCGACCCGAGCCTCCGCACGGAAGAGGACGACGCGCTCGACGCGTGGGAGTGCGGCGTGCTCCAAGCCGAAGTCGTCACGTGGTACCTCTCGTCCCAAGACATTACGTCCGAGGTCCAGCTCGGGCACGAGCGCAAGATCATCAACTCGGTCATCGAGAAGCTCATCAAAGACGGCTTCCTCCAAGTCGTCGAAGATGGCGGCGATGAAGATGACCCGATCCAGAACCGATACCTCACCGTCCACCCCAACTACGCCCTCGACTAAGAACACGCATGATTTGTGCGACCGACCGACCACTGTGTACGTGGCAGCAGCAGGAAAGAGTCAGGCGCCAGAACGAACGCTGCCGTGCCTCCGGATCTGCATGTCGTGACGCTGCATCCTCATGATGATGGCGCACCGCATGGCAGCCGAGCGCTTCATGATCTCCATGGACGGAGGTATTTGAGCTACATGGAGGAGGCGGGTGCATGGACGGCGGCCATGCTTCCGATCGCCGCCGATGCATAGACGCCCGGCGGGTGATAGCCTGCTGCATTTCGCATTTTTATTTGACTTGGTGTTTGTATGGATCCTTTCAAATTCCATCGACCCAGTTTATCACACCGCCTGGCTACGGGGCAGCTGGCCCGTCGGGGCTGATTTATTTTATCATCTTGGGCTTTGTAGGCAGCTCCGCCCGTTGACAAAAAAGTATCGAAACGCTGAACGCCTCGTGTGACTAATGGCCGCCAGGATATTAATTTGCCGACGGGTTGCTGTTGAGCCAACAAACGCGTATGATTGGACAACGGACTTTCTGTGGCGGTGGTGATTGGCTGCGTTTCGGTAACCCTACCCCGTCTGATCGGACGCACGCTGTATTTTGCAATAAAATTATTTTGCTGCTTTTTTACAGGCAACCGGCGGCAAAGTATCGCATACAAAGGCCCATATACTCGCGCGACATGTGCCCGCCGGCCGGCCCCGAGTCATTCTCGCATTTGCCGGCCGCCAGTCACCTCCACATCCGCACCATGTACTCGCAGACCGTCCATGGCATGGCCGCCTACAACCCGTATACGCTGCATGACGACTCGCACATGCGCCAGCGCTCGTCGCCCATGTACAGCTACAGCCAGGCGCCGCGCCCGTACATGCCGTACGGCAACCAGAGCCCGACCAAGTACCACCACCACTATGACGGCCACCACCACCACCACCACATGAGCCAGCACGACGACGACTTTTACCTCGACCACGCTGCGTTCACGATCGTGCCGACGGTGCCGACGCCGGAAGAGCTCACGCGCTACGAGTATGGCCGCACGCCGTCGGGCAAGGTGCTCGTCACAGCAGGCAACCAGACGGTCGAGATCTTTACGGGTGTCATGAACGCGCCGCCATGCTACATGGAATAAGTAGCACGGTCGCAGCGCCTCGACCGCTGCTAGCAAGCCCCGCCCCGACCGACGCTGCTCTTTGTAGAGTATGGAACGTGTGTAAATAAGGCACGTCGGACGGCACGAGCTTTGCGACGCGGTGACCCGAGGCGATCGACCCTTAGAGATTGTAGGCCATATGAGTAAGAATAGCGTGTACGATGAGAAGACACGCTCGTATTATCTATTAATAATATGTTAATTCTTGATACCCCATCCACATCTTCGCGTCGATTTCTTAGAGTTGCCATTTGTACAAGCATGATGGGGTTTCCTGCGTCTGATGATGTGATGATGCGGGATGTGGCTCGCACCCAAGAGGAGCGTGGACGCGCGCCGCCTCTGTGCGCTTCAACCAGAGAAAGTGTATCTTTGCGCCAGAAGAACCAGCCGAACGCGGATATCTTGGCCTGTCTTGGCTACCGGTACTGTGTCCCATATTGCCCATCCATGTCCCCATGTATAGCAGCACGAGGAGTCCTCATCGAGCCGTGCGCGCCAGCATGCGCCGACTCCTTGTCCTGGTCCTGGACGCGTCGCCATCGACGCCGCCAGCCGGCCGCCACATCATCTGCCAACCCGCCTTTCTCGCCAGCATGGCGTTGCGTTTTTAAATGGCCGCCGCTGATTGGCTGACATTTGATGGACCACGTGGCGCTACTCCAATCACAGGACGCGGTTGGATTGGATTACGAATTCACTATTGCGGGTCCTGGGCGCGGATCACAAGGGAGGCCGCGGAGGTGTCAATGGCCTGGGCAAAGGCGGCGACCCACGCGTTGAGCTCGCGGAGAGACTCGGCACAGAGCCGAAGCGCAGGATTGGACTCGTGCATCACCTAGCGTCGGCAAGTGTGAAACGACGGTTGGCAGCGAGAGATGAAGGCGGCACCTTGAACTGGTGCGGCCGCCGCTTCTCGCTCTTGATGCGGATCGAGTACCCGCTGAGCTTGTACACTTCGACGGGCGTCACGTCGTCCTCGTGGAGGTAGATGCCAACAGACCCTTTCCGAATCAGGAGCACAAAGAAGAAGCGCTCCCACGCTTTGTGGAAGCGCGTGCCGACCATGCGATCGAGGTAGCCCCGTTTGATGAGCGTCACTTTGGCAGCTTTCTTTGGAGGCGTCGCTGCTACAACGTCATCGCATGAGCCACACCAAAGGACAGCGTCCATCGCGTGCGTACGTGGCAACGCGGGCGATGGCGCCATGTCCTGCGTTGGCTCGGCATCGACCTCGCTGGGGGCCGTGCTCTCGACGTCATTGACTTGTCCCAGCAGGAGTAGCTTGGAGTCGGGCGCAATCTCTTGTCCCGTAGCGAGGACCTTGAGGATTGGCGCGGGGATTTGCTCCATGCATTGGTTGCACACACGTTGCTTGCGCTGGGGCACGCCAGGAGAGAGCCGCAAGCCGATGCGACTCGACGAGCACGGCGCGCACACCAGCCGCGAGCAGCGCCGGCACTGCAGGTACATGAACAACATGCTACCGAAGACGCGACAGCGCTTACGTGATGGCGCCGGTTCAGGAGCGTAAACCCTTCGCTGCAGTTGGAACACACGTACGACGACGAGTCGAGCGTCCACTCGGCCTAGTACGTCAGGCGAGGCTATTGCTGCATAGTACGATAGGCAGCGTACGAGCAGCGCGACATCGGGGGTCGCGGGGCTGCTCCACGTCGGCACGACATCCGAGAGCACGCGGATGTACTTGACGGCCGCGTCCGTCTTGGACATGCGCCCGAGCTTTTCCCACTTTTGTCTATCGCGTACTCTTGGCACGTTGGACACAAGGTGTCGTACGTACAAGCGGGTTTCGCCGGCAAAGCGCCCACAGCAACCGAGCCATTTGGACGTGTTGCCTATGGAGGTGGTGGTGACCAGGCCGCACCGAGCGGAGTCGTACTGCAGGCAAACTGCTTGGAGTGGTACTCGTTGGAGCCGCGGTACTCTTCGCACGGACCGTGCAGCACTTGCTGCTTAAGCGCCCATAAGACGTCGTCCCAGTTGTGCAGCGGCCACACGCTCGGGTCCACCGCGACAGGGTCCGACTGCAAGCGCGAGAGGAGCGTCGACGCAACCTTCTCGGCGCGTACGAACGTGTCCGTGAGCTCCTTGTCGTTGTCGATGAAGGCCAGCGCCATGAATCGGACTCTGAAACGGGCCGCAATCTTTTTTGATCCGAAAGGACAACAAAAATGAAAGGATCTACTATGTAGCAACCGGGCTACCTCCGCGTCCGCAAAGATCTTAGCCCTCCAAGATCGTGGCCAGCGACCACCGATACCACTTCAACCAATCGACTTCGACAGGACGAGCGCATTGGCATTGGCTCTATGTGTAGTGCTTGGTCCCGCAGTCCATGATCCAGTGCGAACAAAGCTGGTGTTGATGGGACCACCATCATCGACCATGTAATACAATTATGTGTAATTCCTTTACTTGCACCTTGGGGGATGACCACGATGTCGATACATGGAAGAGATTTATCCGAGCATCCGCGTCCCGTTCCTCGACGAACTTCCCACGCGCCATGACGGTCCGCCACCGTGAGCTACAACGATGCATGGAGCAAGCCTCAAGTCCCTGCAAGGAGTGTTGTTGATGGACCTGCGATCACCTGCGTCCGGATACTGACAAACGAGCGATCCGGATACGTGACCACCCTCGCGCAGCCAGTTGGGATTTTTTCGATTTTCGAGCCATGAGCAGCAGCGGCAAGCCAATGGGCAGCGTCTCGAGCACGCCGCCGAGCAGCGCGACGCCACCCAAGAGCGTCATCCAGCACGTGCGCGACATCAAGGAGATGGAGACGCCACGCCTGCTTCGGTACATGCGCGTGGGCAACATCCTCTGCGCGATTCTGCAGATCTTTGCCGGCATCGGCGGTATTGCGTCCATCATCACGTTCAACCTCACGGCCGTCTTTGTCTCGGTCTACATCATCATGTTTGGCGTGCTCTTCCTCCTCTTCGAGTGCCGCCTCTCGCGCTTTGAGAAGACGCTGCGCACCAACTTTGGCTTTCTCTACTCGTACAAGGGCCGCGCGTTCTTCATCTTCTTCATTGGCTTCATGGACTTTGGCACGGACGACGGCCTTGGCTACATTGCCGGCATCATCATGTGCATCAACGCGTTCCTCAACTTTTACGCCATGATGCGCCACCCCGAGTTCAAGAACGGCAACCTCTCGTCGTCGTCGGATCCGACGGTCGGGTATGCGGCCGCGCACAAGGAGGCCCAGAACTTTATCTCGAACAACCCGAACATTGCGATGCAAGCGACCAACTACGCCTTCTCGCAGGCCAACGCTGCGGCGCCCTCGTACGGCAGCCAGTCGTAATCGACATGATAGGTTCCATCTTTGATGCTACATTCCTCTTGTGGTGGTGCGAGGCAGTCGTGGTAGAAGAGCAGTAGTAGCATCGCACGTAGGATTGACTTACTTTGCCGCATCGAGAAACGTGCGAATGCGCTCGAGCATCTCAGCCTTGATCGAGTCGGGCACCGCGGCGCGGCCCTTGGGCGTGATCTCGTCGACGAGGTCCTCGACCGTGATTTGGTCGATCCCTTTGGTCTTGATAAGCTCTACACGCATGCATTGTGACCAGGAAAGTTTGGATCCATGGCACTGCACCTTTGCAGTACGTGCGCATCTCATCGCGCCAGCCGCACGCGGTGAGCTTTTGCCGCAACGCTTCCTTGAGCCTACGATCGATCGAGGATGAGCAGGCGATGCCAGCGCCTTGCAGCCGTACCGCTCCTTCTCGCCCGACTCGACAAGCCTCTGGTTGATCGTCTCCTTGACTTGCTCGTCGAGCTTCTTGCGGTACTCGTAGGATCTACGCACATCGCCGCCATGAGACCATGCAGCCCACGGACGCCGGCTCAATACTCGGCCATGATCAGCGGGCTTGCGTTCTGGGTGGTTTTTCCAAACCATCCGGATAGCATGCCACCAGATAATGGCCGACATCCAGCCATAGTTCCCAACGTGCGCGCAGCCGCTCGTCCAGCTGCAGCGCTAGCTCTGCGCATTATCATTAGTGTTGCCCGTGGCGCGCTTCGCTCGTTGTGTGCGTCAACTGGGCTTGCGATTCGGTATGGCGATACCCATCCAAACAACCAGATAAGTGCTGGATTTCGTTGTATCCGGACTGCAAGCAAATCTTTGACGCGACCTTTCGGATGCTGCCAGCGCGTCGTGGGTCCAAGGCGGCGCCGGTAGGTCCAGTGTCCTTGACTGCAGCGCATCGACCTCAGCTGTAGCGCAAGGACGTCGATGCGAAGAGCAGCCTCGATGCCAAGAAGGCAGCGAAGCGAAAGAAGTGGGAGCTACCGACGTACGTGGCAGCACGCGACTTTACCGGCGCGTTGACGCTCCTCGCCTTTGAAGCCAAGCACGGCAAGAGCCATAGCCGCCGCACGAACGCGCTCTGGAGCGCGTACTGCCACTTTTACCTCGGCGAGTATGAGCTGGCGCTGCAGCAGCTCGACAGTGCGCTCGTACGCTCCGGGACATCAATCTCGTCTTCATGCATGGCATAGACCATGGACGACGACGAGAACGAGCCCGATCACAGCGCCCATGTGGCCGACTATATCCACCTGCAGCGCGCTTGCTGCTATCTCTACCTCCACGTACGCTGCATGTTGCTCGCCACGCTATAACTACCATTGTCGCCCAGGAGTTGGCTTTGGCGCACGACGTTCTCACACAGTCGCTGCCGCCGACGCTGCAGCACGAGACGCTGCAAGCTGCGCGGTATCGCCTCGAGCTCGTCCTTGCGCAGCGCGAGGACAAGTCGATGACGGTCGCGTCGCGTCTCGGCCCGCTCTTGACGTCGAGCGTGCGTGACCAGCTCGCGGCCGCGGCGATTCTCTTCCGCCAGCGCAACTTTCAAGGCGTGCGTCTGTTGGTGGACATAATTGTCTATCGAAACCGACGATGTATACTAGGCCATGGACATTTACAAGCGCATGGCGGCGCGGGACGAAGGCTACGCAGCCGTCCAAGTCTACCTCGCCATGTGCTACTACAACCTCGAGTACTACGACGTGTCGCTCGAGATGCTCAACAACTACCTCTCGCTCGACCCGCACAGCGTCGTGGCGCAGAACCTCCGCGCGTGCAACTTGTACCATCTCACGGACGGCTTCGCCGCGGAGCAGAGCCTCGCGCTGCCGGTACTTTTGCGAGAAACACCGTTCCATTCGCAAGCCCAGAGCGTCTTGGTTCTAGACCCACGCACTGAAGACCCACGTGCTGCTCGAGCACAACATCATGGCGTTTCGCGACACCGAGTACAGCTTGACGGTGTGGACGGCGCTTTTTGGCATTTTGCCCGAAGCGCTCCTGAACGCTGCAATCTTCCACCTCAAGCGACATCAGATGCGACTGGCCTACCACCTGCTCGAGAGTCTAGAGCCGTCGACACCGATCGAGTATGCTCTCAAAGGTAGAGAATGATAGATTGATAGAATAGCGTTGTGTGAGCGTGCAACGTGCAGGCGTCGTGCACAGCTGGAAAGGCCAAAGCGACGGCCAAGGCGGCACGGACGAGCATTTGTTTTTAGCGGAAAAGTTCTTCGAGACGGTCGGCGCGTCCCCGTCCGAATGCGACACGATCCGAGGTCGCCAATGCATGGCGTCGTTCTACATGCTGCGCAAGGAGGTCGGCATCTTATTGCTCTCAACCCTCCGACTGCGTTGAGTAGTTTGAGACAGCCGTGACGTATCTCAAGTCGATCTCCATGTACCACGTCAAGAACGATGCGTTCAATTGGAACTATGGCATGGCGCTCGCCGCCATGGGCTGCTACTCGGTAGCGCCGTATTGCTTTAGTGGGCTGTCGACTTCATATATACTGTATTCATGTAGGAAGCCGAGTCGGTGCTTACGCAGATCCAGGAGCCAGCTTGGAAGCACCGGTACCTCTACTGCGCCTGGCTCGCGCGCTGCCACATCCGGTCGATCCAGCAGTCGCACTTGGCGTGGGAGATGTACCTTAACATGCAAGACTCGAACGACGCGCTCCAGTTGCTCAAGCTCATCGCCCACGAGTTTTACCTCGTACGTCATGTGGTAGTAGCCGCCAGTTTGCCAAGAGCTTTCTTGTAGATGGCCGACTACTATTTTGCAGCCAAGGCGTTTGACGTCCTTGAGCGCGTCGACCCGGACCCCGAGTACTGGGAGGCCAAGCGCGGCGCGTGCGTGGGGTATTTCAACAAGGTACAACTTGTCTATAGTCTACATGACAATATCGATGTTGGCATTAGTCCATCACGGGCAAGTGCGACCCGGTCAAGCTCCAGCAAGTGCTCACGATGCTCGAGAGCTCCAAGCACCACCAAGGCAAAGGTATTGCACGCACGCTGCGCACGTGGTGCGAGACCAAGAAGCTCTTGCCGCGATGATCGTGACAGCAAATAGTGAGTAGTATATCAATTGAAAACAGCAACAAAACCAGTACGAGTAGTACGTCTTAGCTCGCTTCATCGAGAGGCGAGAGAGAGCTCACGGACGATGCGTGGAGATCGGACACACTCGAAGCCTTGGACGAGCTCAGCGACGACGACCCGTAGCTCGACGCCGACTCGGACGAGTAGCTCGAGAGGCTCGAACGGCTATCAGACGACGAGACATAGGACGTGGCTGTCTCCGAGTCGGAGCTCTCGAGCGCAGCGTCGTCGACAGCCTTGGCGACTGCGTCGACAAGCCACCGGTGAACAAGTGTTGTCGCTACGGCTTGCTCGATCTTGGCAAGCGCCGTGTGGACAGTCACCACCAAAGCGGGGGGTGCAGGGGGCACCACCGAGAGCATACTAGCAGGTGGCGCGTCTGCTTGTGCTTGGTCATAGGCCGCTGGAATTTCCTTGTGAACGCAGACAGCGTTGGCTGCAGTACGTTCCATGGCTTCTGTCAGCCACGTGGACAGAAGGTGCCGGGATAGAAGTGCGCACAAGGTCGGATCGACCGCTGAGGAGGAGCTCGCTTGCTTGGAGGTGTCGGGACGTGCTGGCAACCGCGTGGCATTCTCGTTGGCAGACACAACGGACGCGCCCTCGACAAGCAAAACGCTACGCAATGGCTTGCAGGTACTCACAGCCATCGAAGACACGGCGTCGTGTAGCCAGACGCGCACGAGCTGATCAGCAATCCGAGAAGCGGTGATGGCGTCATCGATGGGCAAAGAGAGCTCCGTGTTGACGCGCCAAAGCGGCACCTTGGGCATCGTCTCGACAAGATCTGGCAACTCGGATGCTGGCAGAGGCACAACGACGTCCATGGGCAGGCGCTGGAGCTCCGATATAGTCGGGACTGCATCCATAGCAGCGTCGCCGACCCAGGCGTCGTCATTTGCTATTGTTGCTTCACAATCACGACCCTCTACGGCGACGGGAGAGTGGTCTGCGCTTGTTGTTGAGGCCGGGACGGGCCGCCACGAAGCAGCCTCAAAGTGCTCGGCCACTTCGACGTACAGGCCATGGGTCGGCTGTGTCCACGGCGCTATCAACGCTGCGACGTGGTCCGTCGAGGAGGGCAGAAGGGGCGCTGGGTCGGACAGTCGCGATGCGAGAGAATGATCGAGCGCCTCGTGCAGCCATCCACGCACGAGCTGCCCGAAAGCATCGAGGCAGCGACCGTGCGATTGATCTCATCCATCTCGCTTGCGCTTGGCTCGAGGATCTCAGCTTCCTCGGGTGGTTCTTGGACGTTGGTTGAGAGCAATCCAGCCGTATTTGTGGTGACAGCAACCTGTTCGCGTGTCACGTCCACAGCGTCAGAGGTCTCGGTATCGGCAGTCTCAGCATCAGCTGTCTCCGTCTCAGTAATGACGATCGAAGAGACGACGGTCTCGGCGTCAGCACATGACGGCGCATGTTCGTGCCGTCGCGCCGTCACCTGCGCGATCTCGTTTATCACGTCGTACGTCCACGCGCGCACCAGCTGCCCAGCGAAAATGGACGCCGCCACCGTGTCGTCACGAGGCTCATCGGACGCTTTGCCGTCCGCGGACACAGCGTCGATGGCTACCAGCGGCGCGTCATCAGCGACATTGAGGGCCGACGCAAGCTGCTGTATCGAGCGTTGGACAATACTGTCCATCACGTCGTAGACCCACATACGAACGAGTTGTCCAGCCAGTATCGACACTGCAACCACGAGCGATGCGTCGCTGATGTCATCGGCGAGTGGCTCTACGGCAGATGTACCATCACTGCCTGGAGACAACTCTTCGTCCGTGGTGCGGCGTGATGGTTGAAGCTCGCTTAGCGAATTGCTGGTTTTGAGCTCGAGTTGTTCGGCCGATCGTTGGGTGATACAGTTGTCCATGGTTTCGTAGACCCACGCGTTCACGAGCTGCGCGGCGAGGATCGAGACGGTCACCATACTGTCATCGCTTGTCTCGAGCTCTGCACCATCAATAATGACCGGTGCCATGGAAAACGTAGGCGGCGCGTCATCAACGACCACGGGTGACGCAGGGGCTTCGGTCACGGCGCATGCGGAAGCGTCGGCGGCATGCTCGTGGCGTCGTGCAGAAAACTGAACGACCTCGTGCATGGTCTCGTACAGCCATGCGCGGACAAGTTGACCGGCCAAGACAGAGGCGGCCACGTCCACAATATCGTCATCGGTTGTCTCGTCATCTGATATAGGTACCTCTAGAGCGAGGGGAGACTCGAGCGTCGTCGCTGCCACCGACAAGGACGTTGATGCTACCACACAATCTGGTGCGACTGCCGAAGGCTCAAAATGTCGTGCTGAGAGTTGTTGGGCGACCCCATTCATCGTCTCGTACAGCCATGCGCGGACAAGTTGAGCGACCAAGACAGAGGCGGCCACGTCCACCATGTCATCCTGGGGCGTCTCGTCCTTGGAGATTTCTGCTGGCCAGACGACAACAGAATCGATCTCATCGCAGACGTCGAGGGGAGCAAGTGACGCAGCAGTACACGCCAGGGCTCGTTCTGCAATGACACCACAGGTCTCATAGACCCACGTACGCACGAGTCGGCCGGCGAGAAAGGCCACAGCCACCTCGTTGTCATGCGTCGCCATTTCACTGGCGTCGATCGTCTCCGGGGCAGAGGCTAGCGCTGCCGCCTTCTCGAGCAGAGACGATGGCGTGGCATTGTTCAAGGACGGCACAGCAGCGTCGTGCTCATGGGGACGAGACGTGAACCAAGCAACTTCTGCGATCGTATCGGCGATCCACGCGCGCACGAGGTGGCCCGCGAGGATCGATGTGGCGACCTGCGAGCACATGCTGTCCTCTTCTTCTTCCGTCATCGGCACGGTCTGGATTGATGCGTTGATTGGCGGACAGTTGTCAAGGCAAGGTGAGTCGATGACCGTGACGACCGGTGCTGGCGCGACCGTCTCGATGGCCACCGACGTCACCGCACTGTCGCGGTGGGTGGTCATGGCTCGGACTGCGGCCTCGGTCCACGCATGCACGAGCTGCGACGCCATATCCAATGTAAGGTTAAGCAAACTTGGCACCGTGCTTGGGATGATATCTCTGGCGCTGACCAGTGGAGACACGAAATCTGGAACTGGGTTCGAATCTGGTACTTGCATCGGAGCTTGAAGATCGTGTTCGTGCGGCCGAGATGAAGCGATCTCGTCTGTCGTCGTATGCATCCAGGCGCGCACCAAGCGACCGGCCACGATCGAGATCAAGACTGCCTCGTCGAAGGATTCGCTTGGCGCCTCTGTCGCCAGCTGTGCTTGGAGCGCAGCAGCGTCGCTTGTCGTCTCGGACACTAGGGCACTCTCCACGAGACGAGGGCTGGAGACATCTCTTGACAAGGCGTCCAAAATGGCAGCTGCAACCTTCGTCGTTGGCTCGTCATCCAGCAAGCTTGTGCTCTCGAGCTCGCTGGGTCTAGCGTCTGCATCGCCGGTGCTTTCTGACGCTATCGCCTCTGTAAATGCAGCTTCGAGGTCCATGTCCCGCTTAGCATCAATCCTCGCGAGAGACGGGGGCCGTGCAATGATCGTCTCTTCGTTCGTTGCACCAAGAATGTCCTCTGACGTGGCGTCATTAGCGTCCGAGGTCGCGTCATCACGTGCGTCCACACTCGTGCATTCGGGTGACAGGGTCGCGACCGTCACTGTCATCTCGTCCAAGATGCTTGTTGCGTCGTCGACTACGCTGGCGGCTGCGTGATACACCCACGCCAGTGTCAACTGCTTGGCCAACAGCGCCAGTGTCAACTGCTTGGCCAACAGCGCCATGGCCACGCTCGCCGCAGTGTCCTCGCCTGTGACGTTGTTGCTGGCCGTCACTGTGACCTCGTCCGTCGCGATGCTTCTCGCGGTGTCTTCGTTCTTGGCCTCTGCAACGAGTACCGTCATCGTAGCGAGTACAATGTCGTCCGTATCCTTGGACTCGTGACGCACGGGCGACCTCGGTACCTCTTGAAACAGCTGCGCGAAAATGCCGTCTTTGGCGATGGACGCTAAGGCATCGGGAGGGGAGGGGGTGCTGGGCGGAGGGTCAAACGACCGCCGCAAGGCCTCGTTGGCTGCTTGCACCATCGCGTCATCCAGCGCGGAGCTCACGATGGCAGTTGCAATCAACACCTCCCGTGCCACGTCGTCGCGCGTGATCAACTCTGGTTCGTCCGAGGTTTTTGCAGCCGAGTTGGCCGCAATAACCGTCGTGGCGGCATCGATAGGACGCGTGGCGAGCTCGGGCTCCTTGCGCGGTGTCGGCTTGCGAGGCGTTGTCGTCATCTGTCGGGGCGACGGCGCTGGGGACCGCCACGCTTCCTTCCGCGGCGACCGCGTCGTTGGTGAGTGTACAGGCCGCGGAGACGCTGGCGCTGTTTGGAGGCGGCGCGGCTCGAGGGGCAGGCGTGGCACCTCGAGGCTCGCTGTCGATGCTTGTGCCATGGATTTCTCCAACAACGCTGTCTTTCCTGGAGTTGCAGTGT
>NW_012156556.1:24696-26131 GCF_000151545.1 Saprolegnia parasitica CBS 223.65
ACCGCATTGCCTCATTTGAATCGCCCATGTGCAGCGAGAACGTACGACTCGTCGGCAGAGGCCGCACACGCCCGACCTTGGTGGGCGATTTCAGCGGCGACGTCGCCTGCGGTGGCAGTCGCGCGGGCGGCCGGGGCTTGATCTCCTTTGGCGGCGACGACGCAACGACAAGAGACTGTTTCAGAGGCTTGGCAAACCCGTACGCGGACGTGAGGAGGTTGCCGCGCACGGCGCGGTCTGCCACTTCGGCTTGTGCGAGCGCTCGCTCCTTGTCCCTTTCGCCAATGCTCGGCATCGGGTCGTACACGACACCTTCCTTCACTGCGGGCTCCTTCTTGGGACTGGTTGAGACGCGGATCTTGGTCGTTTTCGTGGGCTCTATCGTAGAAAAGTGAGATCTCGGACAATAGGATCTTAAATACTCTGTGGCGAGTAGGTGCGCACGCGCTTGACCGGGGACCGCGCGAGCTGTTGACACACAATCCCCGAGTACTTGAGCACACCTGGAAGCGTTGAGACGATGGATTTCATTCTTTGCATTGTCCGCTCGTACTTGCATCGGCCGCAAACTGCACCATGGCGTGCGACACGGTCGAGAGCGCGCGGAGCTCGTCGAGGACGTCGGTGACCATGCGATCCATCGACATGAAGCTACGAAGGGGTCAACGGAATGCTGGAAAGCGTCATCGACACACCAGAGAAGTGCGGTCGTGACGGCGACCGAGACCCGCTTGGACGCGTCAACGTTGACGCTTGCCTGCAAGAGTTGCGCGAGGCTCTGCAGAACGGGCCACGTCTCCGTGTCCGCATCGGCCACGTGGCCGCTGAGGATCGTGCCAACGACGTCCTTGCCGCGAGCTTCGCAGATGGCGACAAGGACTACGTGTTGTTCTCACGACGCGGTTGCATCAAGAGGCATCGTACTCGCGCAGGTGTAAATGACGGCTTGGTCCGCCGTCTTGTCGCTGCGGTGGACGATCGGTCGTATGAGGACGGGAAGGAGGCCGAGGCTAAAGACGATGCCGATGCTGCTGTCGTCGTACTGCACGAGCGGCGCGAGGGCTCCCGCCGCCGCCGACTATCGTCCGTCAGGAGCGCATGCACGTGGCAGCTCTGTACCTGAAGAATGACGTCGTCGGGAAAGCGCCGAAGCCCGTTGGCAATGAGCTCGATGGCACCATTCTCAAGCAGCACGCGCTGGCTCTCGTCGCATGCACACGCAAGCTTCCGCATGAGCACAAAGCCGTACGACTGGATGACGGGCACGGACGCTTTGACGCGCAGCATCGAGAGGATCGTGAGTTCCCCCAAGTGGCGGTGCAGCTCGCGCGCGCCGTCGCGGGTCCGGACATGCTTGAGCAGCACGGCAAATGCCTTCTCTACACAAGACGACAACGTTGTTGGATTTGGCGCTGCAGGGTGAGAGCGTACGACA
>NW_012156556.1:26231-47918 GCF_000151545.1 Saprolegnia parasitica CBS 223.65
GTCCGTCAAGTCGTCGACTGGGTCTCGGTGCGCGGCGACTGGAGGCGCGGTGTAAAGCTTTGCAGCACCACGACGTCGTTGCTAGCACCCTCCATCTCGCTCCATCGAGAGTACTATGAAGAGGAGTTTCGACCTAAATCAGATCTGCGTGCTAGTTTATAAATACACGTGTGTACATACTATAGGGGTAGGGTTTCTGCGCCGACCGACGGAGAAAGCGTTCAACCTCGTGCACTCGATCGAGGAAGCGAGCGATGGCGTCGACAACGGTAGAAAGAAGGTACTCTGCGATCGTGCTAGCTCATGCTGGGAGTCATGGAACGCAGCAGCATCGGCGTACGGCGTGTGAAGCTAGTACAGGTCAATCGCCCAGAAAAGCATGCATTGCTCGGTCTTTTGTGCTTTATAAATGCAATGCAATGTAGAAGTGCGAGCCGTCGCAAGGCGCAGTCGTGACCGAGGGAGCCTTCGTTCTGCACAAAGCCACGGGGCAATCAACAATTTTTTCGATGGCCCCTTGCAGAGCCCACCAAAGATGATGTTGTCCCGCCTAGTCCATCTCGCTGCATTCTATTCGTACCCGGTGCTTCGTAACAGCATCGGTCGTGCCCAAGGGTCCCTCAAAAGCTTGTATGGACCCTTGGTCGTGCCCGACATTGCGTGGGTCTGTCCCACGCGTTGCGGCGGAACGGGCGTGGCGTCTTTCTCCCTATAAATAGTGTGCGTACACTAAATGCATTTTCACATTTCAAAAAAATATCACTGGCTTTGTAGGCACTACAAAAACACGTTGGTTTTCGCAGCCAATCAGACGCGCGGATCGCGTTGTGTGTCAAAACAAGTCAGTCGAGTGGGGCCGCGATTTGATTGATGGAAGCGAGGGTTACATATCCAAAGTCAATTGGCAGGGCCGAGCTCCTCCCACTGCTCGCTGCGTCAGGGACGGCGCCACCGACTTGTTGTACCATAGCCACTGTATCTATAAGCCGCGCCAACCTTTGCTGGAGAAGATCATGCACACCACCCATCCCCGCTCGTCGTCCCGCCCGCCGTCGCCGTCGCCGCCCGCCGCAATGGCTTCGCTCTTCTACGACGACCTCGACTTCCTCGGCCGGTGCGCACGCATGCATCGCATGCCTCCTCTCATACGTTGCCTGTGGATAGGAGCTACGACGGCGCGATGCCCCGCCTGCACGAGCCGGTACGTCATGGCAACGATAAGCCAGCGACGTTGACGTGTGTCTGTAGGAGCCGCCGCGACGCGCCTACTATGACGAAGCGCCGCGAAGTCTGCCCAAGCCGCGCAAGAACAGCATCGAGATGTTTCTCTCGCAGAGTCCGTCGCAGCACCTCGGCAACGACTTTTTGCGCATGACGCTCGACGAACCGCCGCAGTTTTACCTCAATCCGGAGCTCGCGACGTTTGGTCCGCCGAGTAGCGCCGAGACGACGACGACGACGTCGACGACGGACGCGTGGTACCAGCAGCGGTCGTATGCGCCCGAGCCGGCGCCCATGTACACGGCGTCGTACGCGCCGACGTCGGCGCCGTCGATGCGGTCGCAGCAGCAGTGGTCGTCGCGGCCGTCGCCGCCGCTCCCGAGCTACCCGTCGTCGTTTCGAACGAGTGCGCCCCGGTCCGCGCCGCGCTCGTTCCCGCTCGGGAACCGGACATCGGGGCTCTTTGACTCGCTCAAGTCGCCGCTCAAGCCATGCAAGTTTTATGCCCAAGGCCACTGCCGCATGGGCACCAAATGCAAGTTTGCGCACCAGCTGCCGACGGCGCCGTCGTCGACCGCGTCGTCGGCCGCGTCGTTTGAGGACGAGTACGCGTCGTACCCAAGCTTTCGGCCGACGGGCCACCAGCCGAGCAGCCTCGACCCGTCGTCGCTGCCCGAGCTCTCGCCCAACGTTGCGCTCACCGTCGACGACCTCTTGGGCCGCGTCTACGCCATGGTATCGCACGCATGACCCGTCGCACATGTGTTGTAATAATGCTGCTTCTAGTCGAAGGACCAGAATGGGTGCCGGCTTCTCCAAGAACAGCTCGACGGCCGGTCGGACCTCTGCGACGTGATTTACACGGAGGCCGTCCCGCATCTCGTCGATATGATGGTCGACCCGTTTGGCAACTACCTCTTCCAGAAGCTTCTCGAGCGCGTGACCGACGCGCAGCGGCTCGTGATTGTGCAGCACGTGGCTGCGCACCTCGTCGCCGCCGCGCTCAACTTGCACGGAACGCGGTCGGTGCAAAAGGTGGTCGAGGTCTGTGCGACAGACCGCGCGCTCGCCTCGCTCATCGTCTCGGCGCTCGAGGACGACGCGGTCCGTCTCTGCATCGACTCGAACGGGAACCACGTGATTCAGCGCGCGCTGCAGTTTTTACCGGCCGAGTTTAACCAGTTTGTGTTTGACGCGGTCGCAGCCGACTGCACCGTCGTCGGGACGCACCGCCATGGCTGCTGCGTGCTCCAGCGCTGCGTCGACGCGGCCAACGAGCGCCAAAAGCGCGCGGTGATTGCCCAAGTCGAGCGCCACGCGATGAAGCTCATGCAAGACCCGTACGGCAACTATGTGGTCCAGTACGTCCTCGACGCGTGCCCGAGCGACGAGACGGTCGGCGTCATGGCGAAATGCGTCGGCCACCTCTTTGAGCTCTCGGTCCAAAAGTTTTCGTCCAACGTGGTTGAAAAGTGCCTCGAATTGGCCCCGTACGAGCTGCGCCAGACGTTTGTGAAGGAGCTCATTGCGTCGCCGCGCATGCAGCGCATGCTCCAAGACCAGTTTGCCAACTATGTGGTGCAGCGCGCGCTCTCGGTGGCCTCGGACGAGCACTGCCTCTGCCTCGTGCACGCGATTGCACCCCACTTGCCGTCGATGAAGAACACGTCGGGCGGCCGCCGCATCCAAGCCCGCATCCTCAAACGCTTCCCGCATATGGTCGAGATGGCGATGCTCGGCGAGGCCCTGCCACTCGAGACGCCGCCGCCGCTCTATGGCCGCGTTGCGTAGCCGCCACACTAGTTCCAACATCCTGTATCATTAATACCCGACGTTCTTCTGTGTCGTTGCTGCCCTTGCCCGACGCTGGGTCGGCCATCTCCGGACGTGGGTGTGTCCTCAGTGCGCCCTCTACACAACCATGGCGAGTAACACTGTCGTGATCGCGCTACTGCTGTCGTTGCATGCCACGTCCGAGCCGAGGTGGCATTACGCCGACCGTTGCTACCTCTTTTTGTAGCTGGCTCGTCTACCCAACGCGGCGCGCCATGGCCTCGCCAGGACTTTGGGCGGGGGCTATCTTGGCATTGCCCAGTGCACGCGCCAGCCTCGTGCCACCAGCGACATACTCGGTTCGCATCGACGACCTCGTCCCACGCGCGTCGACCAGCCCATGGACTGCCCATGGCCCAGCCCCCCTGCCCATGGCCCACCATCGTCGTGCTCGCCTGCGCCACCGTTGACATGACCCTGTCAATGAGTTTCCAACAGGTGTGTTTTAAACACATTTGGAATCGGCTGTTGGAAAACCGGCGCGCGTAACGGGCGGTGATGTCACACGTTCTCAGTCGAAGGCCCTCGCTTCGATGCAATACAATGCCTTTGCATACAAACACCAAATAAGAATAAAATAAAAGATGGGACGTGCCCCCTCGAAACTTCGCCACGTGGTGCAGTGGCAACTGGCCCCTTCTTGGCGGCGCGGCTGCGTTTCTTGTCCTTGTTTATTTTAATATATGCGTATTTCTATGGAAAGCAGAAACAAAGTGGATATTAATATAAGACAGTGGATGCATTTTAATACACTGGCTGGCTACTACACGGCGATTGGTGTAATCGGGAGACTCCTCCTCATCTCTTGGACTGCCGCGGGTACAGCGGAAGGACGAGCCCGCCGACGTCGACGACGCCCGAACCCGACCCGCCACGCCGCCGGCGACCTCTGCCGACCCGGACCGAATCGCATACGTCTTCTTCTGCCACGATGGCCAACGACATGGAGTCGCTTCACTTGCCCCGCCTCGACCTTGGCATCTTCAAGAGCAGCTGCCGGTACCTCGAGCGCATTGGCAAGCCTTCGATCCCGTTCCAGCCGCCGGCGTGGGCCCTCCCGGCGTCGCGCAAGCCTGCATCGGTCGCGCTCATCGACGTCTTCAAGCTCAACGAAGTCATTGCGAGTGTGAGCGTCGACACCAAGTCGTACTTTGTGTTTGGCCGCAACGCGCTCGTCTGCGACATCGTCTTGGAGCATTGCTCCATTTCTCGGTACGCGCGCGCCTTCATGATACGATGTATGCTCACGTGGATGCATGTAGCATGCACGCCTGCTTGGTGCACCACAGTGACGGCTCAGCTTACATTGTCGACTTGGGCTCTTGCCACGGCACATTCATGGACGCCGAGAAGCTCGAGCCCCTTCGACCGACCCTCATCACGCACGGCGCCCAACTACGGTACACCCACGACGCTCTTCGCGCGACATGAAGTGGACGATGGCCATGATGTGTAGGTTTGGCGTCTCGTCGCGCTCGTACCGCTTCAAGGTACACACATCGACTATGACAACATTCGGCTAATGGCATCCTCCGTTGTAGACGTTTGAGTCGCGCGAGCAGATTCTGCGCCGCCTCCACGCAACGGTCGGGCTGCACGACGACGAGCGCTTGCTGCAGACGAATACGCTGTTGAACCGCTTCGTGTCGTACCGGCTCGACGTGCCTGCCCAAACGCACCAGTCGGTGGTGCATCCCCACAGTAGGCCTCCCGCGCTGCGAACCGTGACCTCACGTGCTCGTGCAGAGGCCGCGAACCGCGTGGCTTCCAACTCGACCGACACGAACGAAGACACGTCGCAGGTCGAGGACGAGTCGTCGTCGTCGTCGACGTCGTCGCACCGCCACTCGGCCGAGAACCTCGACTCGTTTGCCATGGTCGACATTGCCGAAGAGCCATCGCAGCGGCCGCTCGCGTCAAGGAAGCGCACGCGGCCGCTCTCGGCGACAGACCGGACCAACCAAGTGTTTTTGACGTTCGATATGAAGCGCGTCCAGTTCGTGGTCGACCCGCCGACGATCATTCCGCCGCCGCCGCCGTCGGATGAAGCGTACGATCAGCACGCTCGGAGCCATGTCGTCGCCAATGAGCCTGATGATGTAGCGATGGAGTGTGACGACGACGACGAGTATGCAGCGGCCGTCCCGCCGCTTCTGAACTATGGCCCGATGGGCGACACTCCCATGGACGAGTACATGATGGAGAACCCTTTTGCGACCGTGGCGCCCGACTCGGGTCGCTGTGCGATGCCGCTGAGCCTTCAGTTCCCACTCTGCAGCGACCGCCCGTCCCTCGACTTTGGCCGGCGACGATCGACGATCGGCTAAGACGACGTGTAATATTATATTTCTGTGTTCGACTTGGCAGTGACGCCAGCCGCTGACGACCGCCACAACTGGGAGCGGTCGCTGGCCACTGGATTTTTTGTGCTCCATCCGACGCACCGAGGACTCGGGCCTCCACGCAGAGACTGCAGTGGAGAGGGAATCGAGTAGCATCATTGGCCGACGAGATGGCGGCGGCGACCCTCGATGGCGTAGCGTAGCTATCGCTGTCGCCCACCCGTGTCTACGATCGCATCTGGTTTGGCGCCACGCCGTTCGACAGCGTTGGTTTCACGCACGCAGACTCACTCTCTTTGATACACTCTCCTCGACACACTCTCATCGACGTGGCAGCTCCAGCTCGGAGGCACTTTGCGCAGGTTGGTGCTGGCAACGTATTCGGCGACGAGTCCCGGGCAAGCTTCCACCTTGGCTTCTAGATGGCTTGTGCAAAACTGATGTGTAGCGCGTCAGTGCATGCATGTCCAGTGCGTCGTCCAACACCGGTGGTCCAGCGGTGTACTATCCGATTCGGTCGATGGAACTTTAATCGCAAGGCTAATAGTTTCGACAAGAGGAAATGAATCCCCTTGGGTTCGAATGGGGCTATCGATTCTTCGTGTACCTTCCATCGAAGGTTCAAAAGACGACTGCCCCGTCGAAACTTGACGTGGCCAAGTCGAACGCTGGCCAACGACGTGCCGACTTGAACGACGACGACGTGGTCGAACCTGCCTTTTGATTTGTGCATGATCCGATTGTACCCATCCAGGATACACATCAAGAGCAGGGATATTCGCTTGACGCACATCCACGCCACAATGATTCAAAGAAACAGTGGCCGACAACCATCACGAACACTCAAAAATTGGCGCCAATGACGTTGGCACGGACGGCTCTGGACGCGCGTTGCTGTCTCTGGCTCATCGTTCGTTCGATCTCGCCCATGATGGGCCCACCGCATTGCATGGGCTTGGACAGCGTTTCTCAGGACCAAGCGCCAGACCGGTACCGTAGCGTAGGTTCATGGACGTCCGCATTTCCGCATGGCAGATGCCGATACCAATAGAACTGAAAATACCAGGTGATAGTCGCACGCCATCATCGCCTGCATGGAGCCTGCATGGGCCTACTTGGCCAACATCGACAACCATCAACCAAGGTCCAGTATATCTGTTCTATCGTAGCTATAAGTTCTAAAAGTTGGCGCCCCTCTCGATCGCGTTCACTCTCACGACGACTCTCTTTTCCGAGCGCTCTCCCGTCCGTTGCGATCACTTTCTAGCTGTTAAGTCCGAACCGACTGGCGCACGAACGCGCACTTAACCGAGCGTGGAGCCTTTGTAACTATCCAACGTCCCACTAAGTACCGGTATACGTTGCATTCGAATCGCACTTGTGCGGATCCGAGACACGTCCCACCCTCCCGACCACAAAATTACAATTGTCGAAAGAAGATCATCCTTACAAATACCAAGCTATAAAATAACCATTGAGCACGACGCAGCGGACCAAGCCAGTTTCGTATTAAAAACCGGGCCGGTTCGTGTCACACAAAAAGGGCGGGCTCGTGTCTCTTGGTGTTTGTATGAGAGCGCTGTATTTAATCGCGTGAGTAATAAATTAAAAATTGAGCGGAAGATCGAACCGGAGGTTCAGCCAGTCGCACAGTCTATTTCATTACCCGACGCCGTAGGCCCACCTCGACCCGTCCGATCGAGCAAGGTAGACGCGCTCCCTCCATGAGGTCGACCATGCGAGCGCGGAAGCTCATGGAAGCATGCTACCCTAGGCCTTCCCGTCGACGTACATGAAAAGCCAGTATTCGACTTCCTCTGCCGACCCCCTAGCGACAAGCAGAGCGTAGCGATGCAGAACAGCGATGCGACGCGCCCGTCGGGCCATCGCCGTGCGACCAAGAACTACTTCCAGCTCGAGTCCGACACGAAGCGCCAGAGCATGATGCAAGACGCCAACGACCGGTTTGGCAACCGCCTCTCGATGATGAACGTCTTGCCGCAGCAGGACCAGGCCGAGTTCCAGGACGAGCGCTCGATCGACTACTGCTGTGAAGTGCTGCAGAACAAATTCGGCCTCCAGGACGGGTCGGTCGACAACCAGCGCGAGCACGTGCTCTTGCTGCTGGCCAACTGCGCTGCGCGCGCCGGAACGGGCACGGCCGACACGCAGTATCACGTGCAGCTGCTGCACACCAAGCTCTTTGGCAACTACAAGGAGTGGTGTGGCTTTGTCGGCGTCAAGCCTGTCGCGTACGCCGAGCGCCTCTCGGGCACGCCGCTCACGTCGCCGCTGCACATGGATCTCATGCTCTACTTTCTCATTTGGGGCGAGTCGGCCAACTTGCGCCACATGCCCGAGTGTCTTTGCTACTTGTACCACCAGATGCTCTCGTCGCTCCTCCAGGACGACCAGCACCAAGAGCGCCGTCCCCAACAGTGGTTCCTCCAGGCCGTTGTCCGTCCGATCTGGAAGGAGTGCTCGGTCATGCAGAAGAAGAACTCGCTCGGGCTCCACTACGAGCACACCAAGGTCCGCAACTACGACGACATCAACGAGTTTTTCTGGAAGAAGGGCTGCCTCAAAATTGCGATCGACCAAGTTGCGCAGACGATCCACAAGACGCACGGCAAGACCTTTTTCGAGCACCGGTCCATCTTTACGCTCATCCTCAACTACTACCGCATCTTCCACTTCAACATCATGTTCCTCATCGGGCTCGCGGTCATCAACTACGTGGTCACGATCTCGCCGAACGGTGGCAAGTCGGGTTTCGACCAGTTTAGCACCATGGGCAAGGTCGTCTCGCCGTACTCGACGCGCGAAGTCAAGAAGGCGGGCGTCGTCTTCATTGGATCGCACGCGATCCTGAACGCGTTCAAGTGCTTCCTCGAAGTCGGCCATGGCTGGAACCTCCTCGTGGACCGCCGGTCGACGTCGGCGACGTCGTCCAAGTCGATGACGTACGGTCTTGCGCTCACGCTGCGCTTGATTTGGAACCTCGGCTTTTCGGTCTCTTTGGTCTCATGGCGGTCTCGGCTGTCCCATCGGCTGGCGCGACCGACATTCTTGCCAACCTGTCGCTGGCCTCGCTCGTGTACATTGCGCCCGGTGCGCTCATTCTGATCTCGCAGTCGATCGCGCCGGGCCCGACGCGGACGCTCGGCTCGAAGTTTATCCGCGAAGGCGACTCGTGCTACACGGGCCGGCACATGGCGCCGCCGCTCTCGTACCGCCTCAAGTATGGTCTCTTTTGGATTGTTCTCTGGGTGGCCAAGACGGCCGTGTCGTACTGGGTGCTTATCTCGCCGCTCATGCTCGTGTCGCTCGCGATCTACGAAATGAAGCTCACGTACAACTCGCCGATCTCGTCGTTCCACAACATGGGCATCATTGTCGCGCTCTGGGCGCCGGTCGTCTTCATCTTCAACTACGACACGCAGATCTACTTCACGATCTTGCAGGCGCTCATTGGCTGGGTCAAGGGCGCGATCATGAAGGCGGGCGAGATCCACGGTATCGAGAACCTCTCGAAGGCCTTCCGCGTTGCGCCGCAGCTGTTCGACCAGAAGGTGGTGACGGTCCTCGCGCGCTCGACGGACGCGGCCGAGATGGGCGATCAGGCCTCGCGTGGCAGCGTCAGCGCGGTCTACCAGTCGCAGATGATGCTCCGCTTTGTCGTGGTGTGGAACGAAATCGTCAACTCGTTCCGCGAAGGCGACTTGGTCGATGACAAGGAGGCGGCCATCTTGCAGTACGACATTCAGAACACGGGCGAAGTCTTTGAGCCTGTCTTCCTCTCAGCTGGCAAGCTCGGCGAGGCCATGACGTATGCGATGAAGCTCGGGAAGGGCGGCCGCGGCGACTCGGAGCTCCGCATCCAGCTCGTCAAGAACGACTGCCTCTCGGCCGTCAAGTCGTTTTTCAACGCGTCGATGTATGTCATGGAGGCGCTCCTCGGCAACGACGACGTCGAGGTGCTCGAGGCCTTCCGCATGATGGAGCAGTGCGCTTGCGACGGCGCGTTTCTCCAGTCGTTTGACGTCGGGTCGCTCTTGCACGTGCGCACGATGGCGATCGACTTTTTGGAGGCTGTCCTCGACTTGCCCGACCCCGACACGCCGTCGCCGGTGTTGCCGGACACGGCTGTGCACCCTATGGGCATCATCCGCAACTTCGTGGCCAAGACGGAGAACCTCTTCAACGCGCTGCGCCAGTTTTGCCGCAACCAAGCGATTGGCGGCAAGTTTGCCAACGTCAACTTTGTGCAGCCGGCCAACTCGTACGTGTACGCGTCGCGTGGGCTCGTGAACCTCTTCCACAGCGACACGGCCATGGGTGCGGCGACGCGCGCGTACCTCCTCATGTCGCTCGACAAGCCGGACGCGATGCCCAAGTGCGCCGAGGCCCAGCGCCGCCTCGGTTTCTTTATGAAGTCGCTCTTGATGGACATTCCGCAGCTGCGCGCGATCCGTGACATGCGCTCGTTCTCGGTCGTGACGCCGTTTTACAGCGAGGGTGTCATTTACTCGCTCGACGAGCTCAACAACCCGCTCGAGAACCACCCGATCTTCAACAAGGGCGAGGAAGTCAAGAAGAACATTTCGATCCTCAAGTACCTCATTACGATCCACCCGGAAGAGTGGGAGAACTTTTTGGAGCGCATTGACGTGTCGTCGGTCGAGGCCGCGATCAAGCAGTTTCCGATGGAGATTCGTCTCTGGGCGTCGTACCGCGGCCAAACGCTCTCGCGCACGGTGCAGGGCATGATGCTCTACGAAGACGCGATCAAGATTCTGCACTGGCTCGAGATTGGGTCGAGCGCGCACCGCACGCCCGAGCAAAAGCAGCAGCAGCTCGAAGACATGGTCCGCCTCAAGTTTTCGTACATTTGCGGCTGCCAAGTCTACGGCAAGCACCGCGCCGAGAACATGCAGCAGGCCAACGATATTGACTTTTTGCTGCAGACGTACCCCAACTTGCGCGTCGCGTACGTCGACACGATTCCAACGAGCAACGGCAACCGCTTTGACACGGTGCTCATCAAGGCCGAGCAGGACGAGATTGTTGAAGTGTACCGCTACGAGCTGCCCGGTGACCCGATCCTCGGCGAAGGCAAGCCCGAGAACCAGAACAACGCGCTGCAGTTTACGCGCGGCGAGTTCCTCCAGACGATCGACATGAACCAGCAGCACTACTTTGAAGAGTGCCTCAAGATGCCGCAGCTGCTCGTGACGGCCGACATGCACCCGTCCAAGAAGCCGGTCAGCATCATCGGTATGCGCGAGCACATCTTTACGGGCAACGCGTCGTCGCTCTCCAAGTTCAAGTCGTGGCAGGAGCTCGTGTTTGTGACGCTCAGCCAGCGCGTGCTCGCCGACCCGCTCTACGTGCGCATGCACTATGGCCATCCCGATATCTTCGACAAGGTCATGTGCCTCACGCGCGGCGGTGTCTCGAAGGCGTCCAAGGGTATCAACTTGTCGGAAGATGTCTTTGCCGGTTTCAACACGACGCTGCGCGGCGGTGTCGTCACGCACGTCGAGTTCATGCAGTGCGGCAAGGGTCGTGATGTGGCCATGTCGCAAATTTCGATGTTCGAGGGCAAGCTTGCCAACGGGGCCGGCGAGACGTCTCTGGCGCGCGAGGCGTACCGCATGGGCGCCTTCATGGACTTCTTCCGGCTCAACTCGATGTACTACTCGCACACGGGCTTCTACTTTGCGACGTGGATGACGATCGTGACGTCGTTTGTGTACATTTACTCGAAGGTCTACCTCGCGCTCTCGGGCGTGCAGGAGCAGATTGTCGAGAAGATGAACTCTACGTTTATCATCCGCAACAACTCGATCTACGGCTTTGACGACCGCGCGTACTACGATCTCGCCAACGTCATGAACACGCAGTACTTCATCCAGGCCGGTCTCTTCCTCACGCTGCCGCTCATTTGCGTCTACTTTTCCGAAATGGGTCTCTGGCGCGGCTTCCTCAAGTTTGTCAACATGGTGCTTACGGGTGGTCCGGCGTTTTTCGTCTTTCAAGTCGGCACGACTATGCACTACTTTGACTACAACATTATCCACGGCAACGCCAAGTACCAAGCGACGGGTCGTGGCTTCAAGATTACGCGCGAGACGTTTGTGCTGCTCTACAAAGCGTACGCCAACTCGCACTACCGCAAGGCGTGGGAGCTCGTCGGCCTCTGTTTTGTGTACTGGGCGTATGGCGAGTTTACGCTCGGCAACCGCGACCAAGTGGCCGGCGATCCGACCAACATGTTTGCCAACAAGTACAAGGACACGTCCCAAGCGTACGGCACGCAGACGTTTGCGATCTGGTCGATTTCGGTGCTCTGGCTGCTCTCGCCCTTCATCTTCAACGCCGACGGTCTCGACTACGAAAAGTCCAAGGCCGACATCACCGCGTGGTGCAAGTGGATGTTTATGCAAGAGTCGGACACGGACATTGACAAGGTGCACACGGGCGGCTGGATCAGCTGGTGGAAGGGCGACCAGCAGCAGATGCACGGGTCGGCCATGATTGCGCGCTTTACAGTCGTCATTCGCGAGTCGCGCCACTTCTTGCTCATGTGGTACGTCATTACGCTCAAGCACGAACCCGCCAAGATTGCGCTCGTGCTCGCGGCCGTCGGCGCGTCGCTCGTCCTCCTCGGTGTCGCCCACGGTGTCGGCATGGGCATGCGCGGTGCGTCGCCCGTGGCGCGCGCGGCCGTCTACTTCTTCCTCGTCGTCGCGCTCTCGACGGCGTACCTGGTGGTTGCGTCGACGGTGCTCTTTGCCAAGGACAAGGACGGCAACGCGGACCCGGAGGCGTGGGAGAAGAGTCTGAGCATCTTCTTTGGGTACATTGCGGGCCTGTACGGCATCAACGAGATGTTCCGCGTCTTCAACTTCCAGGCCGGCGGCGTTGCGGGGATTGTCGTCTTTCAGCAGCTCGCGTTCCTCTTCGACTTTGTCTTCGGCGCGTGCCTCCTCATCCCGCTCATGATTCTGAGTTGCATCCCGTTCATGAACGCGATCCAGACGCGTATGATGTACAACGAAGGCTTCTCGAAAGTGCTCTCGGCGTCGTCGCAGCACGCGTTCTCGCTGGCGGCGGCCATTGGTGGCGCGACGGGCTTTTCGTCGGGCTGGCTCTTGTACCTCCTCACGACGCTCGACATGTCGCCGGGCTACATTAGCTACCTCTCGACGTACAAGATTGCGGTCAGCACGGGCTCGGGCTCGACGACCTACATGGTGATTGCCGCCATGGTGGGCGGTTCGGTGCTCGCGGGTGCGTTTGGCTTTTTCCTTGGTCGCCGCATGACGCTTGTGATTGCGGGTCTCCTCTCGGGCTGCGGCTGCTTGGCGCTGAGCATCATTCCGTCGGTCACGTCGAGCTCGGCCAAGCTCATGCTCATGCTCGGTGTCGTGCTCATGGGCGTCGCGCTCGGCATCCTCCTCCCGACGGTCACGTGCTACATTTACGAGATCTCGACCGCCGACATGCGTGGCAAGACGATGCTGCCGCTCGCGTTTACCTTTGTCGTTGGCACGGCGTTCGCGTCGTGGTACTCTGCGGGCGAGATTGGCTGGGTCTGGCAGGCGTTTTGGTGCGCGGTCATCCTCGCGATCATGACGCCGATGATGAACATGTTTCCCGAGTCGCCGCAGTGGGTTCTTGAGCGCAAGGGCGTCGAAGAGTGCGAAGCCGCTCTCGGCATTTTGCGTCAAAAGCCCGACAACGCGGACGAGCTCCGCGAGATGCGCGAAGAGAAGAAGGAGGCGGCGGAAGCGGCGGCGGGAGGCGGCATGTACAAGTTTGTGGTCGCGTTGTTGCTGACGATCATCTTGTCGCTCTCGACCAACTCGCTCAACATTTTCGTGGGCAAGACGTTCAACGGCTTTGCGGACAACAACCACATGTTCACCAACTGTGTCGTCATTGAAGCGTTTGGTGTGCTCATCAGCTTCTTCCTCATTGAGAAGACGCCGCACAAGAACTTGCTCTCGTTTACGCTGCTCGCGGTGGCGCTCTTTGCCGGCTTTCTCGGCGCCGACGACAAGTTTGTCATCATCAAGCTGGAGAATGGCAACCGCAAGCTCATCTTGAGCCTCGTCATGTCGTTCCTCTACTTTTTCAAGGGTCTCGGCCTTACGTCGGTGCTCTGGGTCAACATTGCGGGTCTCTTCCACACAAGCGGCCGGTTCCTCGCGGTGCCCTTTCTGTACATTGTGTTCTTCGGCCTCAACGCGGCGTCGCTCCAGCTGCGCCTCAACAAGCAGACCGAGACGGCGTACCTCTGGCTCTTTGCGCTGGCGGGCTGCTGCCTCCTCGCCGTCTTCTTTGTCATTGTCGCGGGCTCGCGCGCGTCGAGCGGCCTCATGTGCACCCGCGACGAGATGCGCAAGGACAAGAAGCGCACGGAGCGCCGCCGCAGCTCGCGCCACTCGCGCACGCCCGGTAGCTTTGGCCGCGGCCGTCACTCGCGGTCACGCTCCAAGTCGAACGCCAACAGCTACCACCTCGTGCACTCGCCCGCGAACGGCGGCCAGCACGTTTAAGCAGCCACTGTGTTTTTTGATATCACTCGTTTATACATGCACATTTGCCCAACACGTTTTCTCTTGTACGCAAGACGATCGGAGGACGACGCACTTTGGAGTAGCCTTTCTCGTCGCGGTCGAATCCCCAGAGCTAGTCATGCCCTTGTTTTCACTATCGAATCTCGACTCAACCTCTCGTCGCCGTCGAATCCCGGAGAGCCAATCATGCCCTCTTTACTACTGACGCTCGACTCCACGGTGCTGTACACTCGCACGACTCTATACGTCCGTCCTAGCTTCTACTTGTGCGAAGCACGCGTCATGAAGTCCCTGATGGGGTCACAAGTCGTCGACTGGCACGACCAACCTGTCACAAGACCACGGTCCACGACTCGAACGCTCGTGCCATGCGATCGATGTCAAGCACAAGGTGGTTCTCGTAGTGTACACAGATTCTTTGGTTTAGAAACTATCGACTTCACGCGCAGTTGATGCGGTCGGATCGGTCCGTGGCCTCGAGAAATTCTTTCCAGACGACGGGAAACAAATCGGTGACGTCGTGCTGCACGGTCTTTTGCGCGCTGGCGTTGCCATCGCAGCTCGCGAGCCGCACCGATGCGACGTACGTCACAAACGCTTTGCCGAGGTCGCAGTAGGCCTGCGCGTCTGCGTCTGCGAGCTGAAGCCAATTCGTAATCGCGACAAACCGCTTCTCGAGCTGCTTGTGCGTCAGTGCGAGCGCTTCGTCCGGCGTCATTTCTTCTTTTGCCCAGCACCGCGACCAGGAACGACTTGGCCTTCTCGCGGATCGCGCGCAAACTCACGTACCACGCCGTCTTGTACTTTGGAGGCCAATGACCGCACCCGAGCCATCCACATACAAGTTGACCTTGCCTTCGGTCTGGTAGCCGGTCTTGATGGCGCTCAGCACGGCCTTGAACTCGGCGCCCGTGTACGGCACCACGTCGAACTGCACGGTGCGGACGCCGCAGTAGCGCGCCAGCGCATACCCGAGCAGCGGGTTCATGCAAATCTCGACGCCGTCCTGCGACCCGAGCGTCGGGAATGAAAAGCCAAAGAGCACGGGCGTGTCGTCGGGCACGGCAAGAAGCTCGACGTGCTGGTGGTTGGGGCAAAGCAGCTCAAACGACGCCGTGAGCCGTGTCTGCCATAAAAACTCGCAAAAGATCGAGCGCTTCGCGGGCGAGAGTCCCTCGAGCATGCGCAACAGACCGTACGCGACGGGGCGCGCGCCCGCAAATGGATTTTGGCCGTTGGGCGAGCCGACCGCGATCGCCTTTTCAATGTCGGACGTGGTTGAAATCGCCATGTGCACGTTCTTGGAGCCAACAAGGTAGACAAACGACCCGTCGGCCTTCTTGAGGACGGCGAGGTGGGCCGCCTCGCCGTTCTCCTTCACGGTCGAGATGACCGATTCCGTCTCGGTCGCGGGTTTTGTAAAGTACTTTGAGAGCGCTTCCGAGGCAATCGAAGCGGCGGCTTGCGTGGTGTCGCCGGCGCTGAGCTCGCCGTCGTCTTCGTGGCCCGTAAACTTGGGGTACGCCCGCACGAGAGGAAAGTACGCGGTTGTCGCTGCGTCCAGCGCCCACTTGGCCACGTAGTTGCCGCGCGGGTAGTACTTGCGCGCGTACTCGTCGCCGTTGTAGATGGCGTCGTCGGGCCGGCCGCGCGCGGCGACGCGGATGTCAATGCCCACAAGGCCTTCCAAGAAAGGCAGCATCGGGCGCTCCGTGGCCATTGCAATCGGTGACGCGATCGCCTTCTCGACGTGCTCGGCCCACTCGGCGCTCCACTTGAGCACCATGTCGCGGAACGGCAATGGCGCGCCGTCGGGCCCCGCGTGGCGGCTGCGCATGTAGGCGCGGATCTGCTCGAGCCTACGGGATGCGCTTAGGTGGATGCTGGCAGCGCATGATGGGCGTACCCGCGCGTGTAGTGGATCGCATGCTCGGAAGGCGCGTCCATGAGGAGGGCTTCCACGACGCGGAGGAGCGCGGGCGAGAGGCTCGTGTGCGTCGGCGCAAACATCGAAAAAGGCAAAGTGACCGCGACCTTGCAAATCGTCTATCCGGATAGACCATCACTCGCGCCCGATCCTTATCCGGACAATCGCGCGCCGAGTGATGTTGTGTCCGAAGCGCGGGTGGTCGCAAGGGCACTGTCAGCCTTGAATTGAGCTTCAAGTAAGTGAGCTTTTGTACCAGAGCAACTGTGCTGGCATCGCCGAAAGCGACGGTCTCCGGTCCTTTGCCGCTCCACATAAACCATGGACCTGGCATGGTTCAGCAGCATCTGGAGTAGTTGACGCTTTGACGACAAAGCTCATCAGCTGTAGAGGGTAGGAGTGCGGGACAACGCGTCTGACATAAAGATCGGATGCACCAGACAGACCCATGACCCTTGATGCCCCGCTGCTGCTGGCAAGATTTTTACCGCTGGAAATTATCGATCCAATTGAGTTTGATAGTCGGAGAGCGTGAGAATGGAAGATGTACGACGCGGCGACGCCACGCCAGTTCAGCTACACTAGCGAGAGAGTGCGTTGGAGGTTGAGAGGATCGTGAGGATGGCTTATGACGCAACGACAGTCCATGCGTCGACTCTAGAGGCCGTCACTAGCATCGCAGAGATCTTCGACGAGCGCATCGCTGAAGAGCGAGATGGTACAAGTGCTCTGCGTGTGCAAACTCAACCTCGAGCGTTGCAGCGTCGCGAGGCTCGTCTCTCGGTCATCTCGTGCACCAGTCGACAAGACCAACGCACGTGACAAATGCGCTCACATCGGCCAAGCAAGGTTGACACTGAAGCAGTGCATGACGCTGAACCTCTGGCGTTGCCGGTGCGATGATGGGGACGCCAACAGTGCTGCAACGAAGCTAAATCCTGGGTCTAATGTACGTGACGATGCGCTTCATTCATTCGCTTTGCACTAGTGCTGTGCGGTAATACATTGAACGACCTACGTGCTTGAACGCTACGACTAACTGGTTTTACGAGGCACGCGTCGAAAGATACTCATAGATGTCCTTGTGGCCATGGGCTAGTGCTGCCTCGCACGTGCGCGCGCTGTAGCCTTCGCTGCGATGTGTCACGAGGAATCGAACCACATCCAAGTGACCATTGAGCGCCGCGCGGTCGACGGCGCCACGGGTTGCTCCGTACGTTCGCTTCTCGTGCAGAAAGACCACGATCGCCAAATGCCCGTTGGCGGCGGCGCCATCGAGGGCTGCGACCGTTGCCCCTTCGCGGCGTCGTGTGTGGAGGTATTGAACGACGGTCAAGTGCCCTTCGGATGCTGCGCCATCCATCGCGCGCGTCGAGCCGACCACGTCCGTGTGGTCAGTAATATGCTCCACGACGTGCAAGTGACCCTGTCGCGCCGCAAGGTCAAGAGCGTGCCCTGTAAGGCCACTGTACCCGTTGGCGAGGAAGAATGTAAGCGTCGCGAGGCTGCCGCGCAGTGCGGCGAGGTCGAGGAGGTGGTCGCACGACGATTCGAGGCGATAGTGGGCGTGGACAAAGCGAGCAATGTCGACGCGGTCGGCGTACGCTGCGTGGTACAGCACCATGTAGCGCATGGGCGGCGCGTCACGAAGAACGGATAGAAGGCGAGAGGTGCCGACGGCTGCGTACCAAGGCGCCAGCGCGGCGTCGACCGCATGCAGTTGCGGGAGGAGCTTGGTGGCGATGTCGCCGCCGATGAGGCGGTCGCAGTCGGCCTCGGTGAAGACGCGGAAGCGCAGCACGTCTTCGATGACGCCATCTTGGTACGAAGCGAGAAGCGCAAAGAGGTCGGCTGACCGCAGCACGCCCGAGCTCGCCACCGTCATGACACTTGGAATCTGCATGGCGTCCGCCAGCACCACAAGAAGACCATCACTCATGCGATGAAAAATCCGGTAAAATTAATTAACTGTAAATGCAAATCTAAAAGATCGCTATTGGACGGGCGTTGTGGCACTCACGCGGAGGCACTCGTCGCTGTGCATGGCGAGTGGCGGCGGCGTCTGCGGCGAGCTCGGGGCGGTGAATCGCTGACGCATGGCCTTGGCGATCAGTGCGATTCCCACAACGGCGGCCACACACCCGGCAATCGCAAGAGCTGCGCCGGGCCCCATGCTGCCGGAGGTAGTGTCGGCGCCGTCGGCCAGCGCTCGGAGGCTGGTCTTCGTTGCCTGGGTGTCGACCGTCGCGGGCGTGGCGGCCGTCACGAGAGTAAGAATAAGAAGCAGGGCGAGCTGAACCAAGTGCATGCTGCAGAGGTGGCAAATTGGAAAGTGATCAAGTGAGAAAACGGCATGCAGGAAATCTTTTGGTGGCATCCGACCTGTCTCGTCCAATCATAGGCCGTGATTTCGGCTGTCCCAATCGGTGACACTGAAATGGCACACATTTCAGCCAATCAGGTGCAGGATGTCGATCCAGTGCGAAGGCCAGAAGCATCCGCTGCGTTCCGTCGACGTCGGTCGTGTGGCCGCTAGTGTAGCTACTACCCACAACTCGCGGAATCGGAGCGTTGGTTATATCAGCCAAGGTTGCAAAGCGCCTTTTGGGCCGTCTTGGCACCCAAGCTTTCTCGCCCGAGAGCTACTCACGCGGCCCAGACGGGCGGCGCCTCTTCAAGGTGGCGGAGATGGCATGGCCAAGGGACACTTTTGGTGCAGAGTGGCAGTCAACGTAGTTGTCACTAGACGCCACCGAAGCGGGTGGCGCCGACCAGCGGTCCCCCAGTGGCGTGCGGCCTGCGACTTTCCATATTTTGTACACGATGCCTGCGACGTTTCGCAGTGTTTTCACATTTCGTGGGCACGAAATCGATTTTTAAAATTTGCATTTTGGGCTGTCTTTGATTTCGTTTGATTTGCTTCTTGTCGCTGGTTGTTCAAGTCACCGGCGCTGTATTGGCAGGCAAGCGCTTCTCGATGAGGCAGTAGCGGTTTCGCGCTTCCTCCCGCGCGATGCCACCGAGCAGGGGACGGAAGCAATCATGAGAAAGGGAATCTCCTGCTGCTCGTGCTCAAGGAACCCGTCGTTTGGCTCGAGGTCATTCCATGCATACATAACTCGGCGAACGTGAGCTGTCTACTGGTCGTCGACGCAGTTGGCGTTTTGTAGTTTAACCTTTCATCAGTGGCGCACTTGCTACGCTGCATGTCGTTCGACGCATCGAAAGACGCGATGGTTCTGTTCGATCGTTCGGAATGAGCGCTTTCGGCGTTCAAAATTCTCGTAGTTCGCACCACTGACAAGGCTGTCGCAGGTTCGTGGCTGCGTTGCTCGAAAGCAGCACGTGCAGCACGTACATATGTTTTACAACTGATGTGTGTACATAAATGTCTTCTAATCTTTTTTCCAATGATAGGAACGATTGCCAATCGTCCAGGCACTCGATGGCGGCGGAAACAAAGGCAATGGCCAAAACGTTCGCAGGATTCGACCCATGGAATGCACTGGCCTTGTGTCTGCGGGCGCGAACCCTGCTTGGCCACCCTACCGCAGCCAAAGTACTAGTAGCTCTCCAGCTCAAACCTCCAGACGAATAGCACCGAAACACTCAGTCCATGCATGTACTGTAGAGTACAGCTTGAGCACCAATACGGCGTGTGAAAGCAAGATGCCACCAATGTGGTCGCGGGTGGGCTGCACTACTTATATATATGAACGTGTTTCGCGTTATCTTCGTTGTTACAAAGAGTTCGCATACGTAGAGACTAGCAATCTCCTTCTTCATTCGCTCGCCGGGCCGTGGCTGCGCAGGCGGCGGCGCGGGGGCTCGACTTGTTCTTCTGTAGTCGCGCGGGGACGCTTGTGGCCGCGGGTGAGGCCCATGATGACAAGCTCCGTGGATTCTTTCCAGGCTTCGCGATTGGCGGCAAAGCTACGCAGTCTGTTGAGGTCCTCGAGAGACGCCAGCGACTGAGGCAGCGTCAACGACTGGAGGTCGCGGTGTAGGACGATCGGCAACGTGATCTTGGTGCGGCCTAAAAATTGCTAGTCTCGCAAAGGACTGACACAGGCGGTCGACGACAGGGTCGACCGCCTGCGAGGAGAGACGCCCCATCATAGATGCGGCGCCGCTCACTCTGGGACGGAGTCACCCGAACCCACCTACACTACTTACCTTTTAAAAGTCCAAACTAGCAAACGGTAGTCCAATCGTAGACACTATAGGGTAATCCATGTAGCGCAAACGGGAGGTTAGGAGGAGGCTAGTGTCCGGAGTCAACGTCAGGTGAGCGGGGCGCTGGGCGGTGCTTGCAAACGCGTCCAAGCGACAACGCCAACACCTCGACACCTGCTTGACATAATTCATGTAGTACGCTTGTATGGGCAAGAGCCTTTCTCGGAAGGAGTTGGATCGTGGATGCTTGCAACTTGCCACTGTATTTCGGTGTTCACCATCGGCAGGGGTAGGGCTGGGGTCTCCTCGCTTTCCGAGCCTTGTAGGACTCGGCCACACGACCAATGGGTATGTATGCTCTACTGCCTACCAAGAGCGTGTGAGCCGTGTACAGTACTTTAGTAAGGCACGCCTGGACTTCACTGGCCAAGCGTCCATTGTAGCAAGCTGGTATCCGATATAGCTAACCCTTGCCGGTGCAGGCGCTATCATTGGGCTCATCGAAGTTGGTGTTGGACCAGCTTGTAGCACGACCACAGCGCACGCTTCTGTCTTCCGCGTGTACACTCGCATGCTCTGCTATCGTTTTTACGTCAATTGGAAAGGCCACGCCTTTACGACAACTTCCGCTCGACCTAAATTTAACTCAGTCCCATTTCTGCTGCCGTTGCCATGAAGAGCGCTGCGATCCTGCCACCGACGCACACCGCGGGCGACGACATCATTGACGGTACGCCGTGGTGCCTTCGTCTCGCTGCAATGGCGCTGGACGGTTCAACCGTAGAGGACAAGGGCGCGATTGTGCTGGCGACGCTCGAGCTGCGCCCACTCGAGCACGCCCGCGACGACGTCGCCGCCGCCTTGCGCTCCATCGACGACGCCGACTGGTACGTCCAATACGAGGCGATCGAGACCTTTCGCCGGGCACTCGTGCACCACGCGCCGACCGCGGGCCCGCACCTCGGCGACGTCCTCGCCATCTTCTCGGCCGCGAGTCTCAACCTCCGGTCCGCCACGAGCAAGAACGCACTCCTTGCGCTCGCCGAGTGCTTTGAGTTTGGCGACGTGACCGCGCTGCCGCTCCTCCATGTCGTCCAAGCGCTCATGAAGCGCGCCGCGTGCGAAAAGAAATTCCTCCGCGACGCAGCCACGCTCGCGATCGCCAAGCTCACGACGCACGCGCCGACGTGGCCCGTCCTTGTGGCGCTCGCGGCCTACTCGTCGAGCAAGAGCGCCAAGCTCGTCACCGCCGCGTGCAATGGCACGGTACGTCTCATGGTATCTGCAATTATAGGCCCTCTCAGTTCGGATATCCTGTAGATGCTCTGCTTGCTCCAAATGCAAGTTGACGCTGCAATCTTGAACCCGACGCAGGTAAGACGCGTCTCGTAGCGTTGCATGCCCTTGACACTGTCCTTCTAGATCATCGAGGTGCTGCCGGCGCTCGCTCGGTTCCGCAACGGCAAGGACGCCAAGGCCCGCGAAGATGCGCTCGTGGGCTTGAACGTCGTCGCGTCGTTTGCCGGCGGCAGCGATATCTTTGAGAAGCTCGTGAGCACCGCAATTGCCGACAAGGTCGCCGCCACCAAGGTCCTCCAGG
>NW_012156556.1:48603-49961 GCF_000151545.1 Saprolegnia parasitica CBS 223.65
TAGGCATGCGACGTACGCTTGATCGCGGGCGAGCTTTTCCCGGCGGGCCATTTCCTGCTGCATGTACAGCTTGCGGAGCTCCGAGACTTCGGCCTTGTAGGCGCGACGGCTCTTGACGAACGAGTACGCAGCTTCAGTGCTGAACTACAGTTTGTACATACACACGTCAACCTTGGCTCCTCCAGGCGCATGTACCTGGCGGGAAGCGATGGCAATGCGTTGCATCCTTATCACGGCCTTCGGGGAATCGCGAACTGGAGGGCCTCATTTACTGGACAAGAGGGAGGTTCAGCATTTTGGCCAATCGAAATGCGTTTTTCACTTCGAACTTCGACACCATCGACTTCGGTGTTCGACGACCTGCTGCCAAAAGAGCAGATTATAGCTGATTTCTCACCAATCACAGAGAGGCATTTTCGAGATGAGGCATGCCGATTGGTTGAAATCCAAGACACGAAACGTCAGCAATAAGCTGACCACATTGTTTTTTGGCGCCAAACAAGTCAATCTCGCTGCGTACACAATATTGTCATTCGACTACTCTACTAACTAGAAATTTCTTTGCATCAAGGCGCCCAGGGTACATGTATTAGCCCCAGCATTTATATAAAACGATGGTCATCTTGTGGACTTCAGGCGTTCAAGGTCACGACTTCGCGGCCACTGCCCCGCACGAGTAGCACCGCCGGTAGGTGCTGTGTCAGCGCTTCAACGTACGTCACAACTAGACATGCAAGGGGGTGATGCCTTGATGCGAGAAGAAACTCGTACAGGAGAGTGCAGGGACGCCGATGAGGCGCGGGAGGTTCACCACGACGAGCGATGCATCGCCCGAGTGCTCCTACGCGTCGTCAACATCCTCTCGGCACCCTCTTCGATGAAAACGAACGAGCATGTGCTGGTTCATGAGCTGGGCGTGCATCAGGCGCGTGTCGGACGAGGTTGGTGGTAGCGACGCAGCAAAGCGCTTGGACCGCTCGTCGTCGTCGATGGCCGTGCCCACGTCGCTGAGGTCGTCCACGAGCTGCTCGTAGCCGTCGCGGATGGCGAAAGACATGGTCGTCACCTACGCGATGTGGGAGCTCTGTCCTATGTGTGTGTTTATGCTGTGTACCTTCATGGCGGCGAGCGCCTCCTTCTTCTTCAGCAACTCGTCCTTGGTGCGCTTGATGAGGAGCGACGAGATCGTTGCATTCCGCAGTGGCACGACGTGGACCTCTGCTTCAATGCGGACCCCTTCTAAAAAGTCGGCGAGGCGCGCCGCAATCTACTGCATTGATGAGACACAACGTGCATCGTTGCTCCGCGCACCTCGCCAGCATCTTCCTTCATCGAGACAACCGTGAAGAGCCGAAGCT
>NW_012156557.1:0-47609 GCF_000151545.1 Saprolegnia parasitica CBS 223.65
TTGATTGGCTAGAAGAATCCATAATTAAGCCTATAAAAACATCCATTCTAGATTGAGTTCCAAACGAGCTGGATCCGCAAGCACAAAAAGTGGTGTCGACGCGCGCGAACATCGATACGGTCCGGTGCGACGAGCGGCTGCACAAAGAGGCAGAGCGCACTGCCTTCCGCGAGAAGCGCAAGCGCGACCTCGACGGCCGCGTCGAGGCGCTCAAGAAGACCAAGTCGACGCCGCCAGCCATCGACCTCTTTGCGCCCGACGAAATCGCGCCGCCGCCGCCAGTCGCCAGCAACAAGAAGTACCCAGACGAAGGCATCGCCCTTGGCGGCGCGCTGAACCCGGCCCACCGCCATGTAGGCCGGCACAAGCCGCCCTCGCAGCCTTAGTATCTCCAGCAGAGCCAAGACGACAACGACGCCACCGAGGCGCCACGTGCAGCGTTCGCCGATCCCATGGCTGCAATCGTGAGCCGACCCAAGGCGCTCATGGCCACCGCCAACGATACGCGGGAAGCCGACGTCCTCGACGTCGCCGGTAACACGGCGCACACGGAGCTCAAGAAGACGAAGACAGCCAAGTCATCGTCGTCTTCCTTCAGTCGCCTGAAGCAGCGTCGACGCGAGCTCCTCGCGAACTTGCGCCTCTTCGCGGCCATTGTCTTGATTTTGGTGTACAGCGTGCCGTCTGGCATGCGATAAATACCCACGTCGTCACTTGCGACGTTGATAGTTGCCGGCACCTCGAGCGTCGTGGGGGCGCGCGACTGGATAACGTTGCTCCAAACGAGCGCTTCGTTGATACCGTTGCCAGCAATCTCGAGGAGCGTCGAAAGAGCACGCTGCGCGCTCGCGATGCAGCGCAGATCTTGGCCTCGAAGGTCACGCCTGTGAGACCCGGCTCCGCGTAAAAAGTCGTCGACGTGTTCACGCCCCGCCGACACCATCTCACCATTCTCCTCGTCGTCGTGGTCTTTGTCGTCGTTCTCGGCCGGCGGTGCAAGGTCGTCTCCCGAGACGAACCGGGCCTGGAGGTTGCAACGGCGTCCTTGCGCGCGCCGTGCACGACCAGCGGGCGGTGCAAGAGCACGAAAAGGCGCGGGAAGTGCGCAAGAAGCTCGGTCTCGTGCGTCTCGGGCGAAAGACGCGCAGGCACGATCGCGCGCAGGTTGCGGTGGAGGGAGAAACCTGCGAGCGACGGCTCATTGTAGAGGATCTCGTCAGCGTCCTCTGTCGATTGGTTAGCCGACCACGTCGTCAGCATCGAGGTGTCTGCTCCAAAGAGTCACGAATGCTATTCAGAGCTGGTCCGGAACGAGCGCGCGCATGCGTCTTCCTGGGGTCAAGCACGACGTGGTGGAGGCGATCCACAAAAAGTACCAGCAACCTCGCTCGATTCATGAAGCTTGTCAATCTGTGAGACGCAAGTGGCGTCAAAGATGTGTATTACCTTGGGCCAACCGTGAACGAGCGCTGGGTCAACGCTTTGATGAACGAGGTCCGCACGCCGTGAACCATGGGCGCGCGCGGCCACTTTAACCGCCAAGGGCTGGAAGCTCCAGTCGTCGGCGACGTCGAGCTAGAGGTTTGCGGCGGGCGGTATGTTGTCGCTGCGCCGCCAACGGCTCGGTGCATGGCGCTGGCCATCGTGTGCAAGCAGCGAGACGCTATGCGTGAGGTGTTCGAGGTTGGATCCACCAGGCTCAATGCTTCAAGATGACGCGCGCTCCGAACGCGACACGGTGCGCTTGTACTGCAGCGCCCACGTCGTCGCGGCACGTCGTCGGGTCACCTGTTTGGGAATTGCACTTGATTTTCGTGTCCGGATATTGTCCGGATACTTCGGCACGATGCAACTAGTGTGACAAGGGCCGAGGCCATCGCACATTGGCTCGACGCTGTCGCTATCCGCGTTCGTCTCGGCGAATCGACTACAGAACTCACTGCACGGTAACGTGGAGGCAATGGCCTTTCTACCACTACGGCGCCGATGGCTGCGACCAGCGCTGCATCGACGCCAACAGCCACGACCCGATTCTGAAGCGCCATCTGCGCGAGCCTCTTTTGCGCTTGTACACCTGCGCCGAGAAGGTTGCGCCGGCGCGTAATGGCTGCGACGCGGCTCATAACGTTACTGACACCATCAATCGTGCTTGGTGTGGCATCGGTGCTCGACGAAAAGCGATCGCATACTTCATGAGGGCGTAGCGATCTTTGCAAGCGCTTAGCTGGTGAGCCAATGTCCGGCATTGCATGGATGCTGGACGAAATGAACTCGGCCACACGAGCTTCACCGTCCACTGTGGACAGGACGCCCGCTTGCGACGCGGTGCCGTGCGACCGAGGCACTGTCGCGCAAATTGCAGAATGAACAGCTTCTCTTGTAAAAGAACTGCGTTTCGCCTTTGTCATGCTCGTTTTTACACTTGGTTTTACACGACTGAACGTTTGCGCGGAAATGGTACATTCTCCGAGTGCCACGGCATAGTGCAATCGAGTGTTTTCCACATTTTGCGACCTCTGGCACGATGCCACATAAATTTAAAAGCCGTCGCATACGTTGTGATAATGCATCACCGCGAGTACAGACGCCTCTCATTGTGAGCTCAAAGCCTCTCATTCCAATCGTTCGACAGGATGCGATGGCTCTGGACGGGGGAATTGCGAGAATGCTGCTATGAATCGCAATTTTGATCCAGTGAAAGGGGTTGCCACTAGTGTACACAGTGTATACACACGCGGTCATTCGTTTCTTAACGTTTAAAGAGCGCTTTGTATCTGTGGTCAAGCATTACGCGCGTTGCACGACTACAACAGTGATGTAGCATACTCTGCTCAACTCTCCAAAGCCTCTTCTATCACTGTGCCAGCTTTGAGCAACTTCATGTTGTCGACAAGGCGCGTCGGCCAAGAGTACCCTTGCGTCGGCGTCCTCGCGTGGTGCCTCCAAGATGGCACTAGGATCTTAGTTTGGATCTTGGATCGCGTCTCACTTCTCATGTACGCCTCGGACGTCGACGCGACCTCGCATTTCGTGCTCTCCACAGCCCCCTCTAACAATGTGCTTAGTCTTGGCGCTTTCATTTTGAGTGCTCTGGTTGACCGCGCGGCCCAATGATACTTTTAATCTTCGAGCCGTCGCACCACTCACTATGGTCAAAAGCTCCAGCTCGGAGGCCGCAGCATCATCGTCATTTCGTCACCCACGCACAGATTTCCAGCTAATGTGGCTAATAACACGCAACTTTTTGGTGTCCCCAATTCCGAGAAATTGCGAGTGCTTTGGTGCGCTGTTATCTGTCGCCGAGCCCTGCATGTATCTTACCACCGAAATAACTCCGACCACAAGGTTATGAATATCACACGAAGCCCTCTGTCGATTGTGCCGGTGGCTTTGTGTGATGTTCATACACCTTGTGAATGTCATTGCTGGACGAGACGTACTGAAGCTGCAGTGAGAGCACGTCGTAGCTATGCGCAGCTCCGCATGCATGTCGACAAGTGCGACGACAAGCCCCGTACTGAGCGTCGTTGCGACGTACTTACCCCGCTTGACGGCAAGTTGATGTTGCCGCGGCCCATCGCCATCAAGGCCGTTGTCATGTCGTGGACGGCATGGGCCAAGAGAAGAACCTGGATAGTATAACAACGCGATGTGTTTACGTGGTAAGTTGTGCTTTCCCGCGCAACCAAGGCCATAAGAGCCCAAGCCTTTCCATCCTTTCTCCCACCGAGTGCCACGTCACGTGCGCCAAAAAACCCCTTTTCGTCCTACGCACCCTTTTCTGGCACAACCGATTCCACAGATTTCTTGAAACAGCATGGGCGGCGGCGGGCTCCGGATCCTCAAGCACAAGAAGTGGCATGTGTGGACGCGCGAGAACATCGAGAAGGTCCGGCGCGACGAGCGGCTGCATGAAGAGGCCGAGCGCACTGCCTTCCGCGAGAAGCGCAAGCGCGACCTCGACGGCCGCGTCGAGGCGCTCAAGAAGACCAAGCCGACGCCGCCGGCCATCGACCTCTTCGCGCCTGACGAAATCGCGCCGCCGCCGCCAGTCGCCAGCAACAAGAAGTACCCAGACGAAGGCATCGCGCTCGGCGGCGCGCTGAACCCGGCCCACCGCCATGTAGGCCGGCACAAGCCGCCCTCGCAGCCTTGGTATCTCCAGCAGAGCCAAGGCGACGACGACGCCGCCGAGGCGCCGCGCGCAGCGTTCGCCGATCCCATGGCTGCAATCGTGGGCCGGCCCAAGACGTTCATGGCGGCCACCGACGATACGCGGGAAGCCGACGCGCTCGACTTTGCCGGCGACACGGTCGTCACGACGCGCACCGAGCTCAAGAAGACGAAGAAGAAAGCCAAGAAGGCCAAGTCATCGTCCTCCAGCCGCTTCGAGCAGCTCCGACGCGAGCGCACCGAACGCGAGGCCGCCGAGCAGCGCCGTCTCGCGACGCTCCTCCGGCGTTAATGGACTCCATGTGATATATATGAATATGATGCAAGCAAACAGAAGTCGTGTCTATTGGGCCGTCCACTTGCGCACGCCTGCTTCGCACGCCACGGCAGTGATGGCGTTAATGACAAAGATGCCAAAGACTTGGCGGCAGAACGTTGGGGGTAGCGGTGTCGTGAGGTCGAGCCACGCCATATTGAGATCGCTTTCTACGCTTCATCTCCGTATCCATTCGGGCTCGGAGGAGCTACCTGGCGAAAGCAGAATGTACGAGAGGAGCACAGTCATCCCGAGGGTGTAGAGCACGAACGATGCGTTGGTCCAGACGCTTTTGCGGAAAGGGTCCTTCAAGTTGAAGGCGATGGCCAGGAGGAGGTACTGAAGATGACCTACGACGACACACCTTTAAGTCTGCGGTTGGGACTCGGGAGCTGCACCCGTGGTCCAGACGATCGACACCTCGTGCGCGTGCACCGTCATGTCGCCCGACTCGTCTGGCTGGTACGCAAAGCACGGCTTTCGGCCCGACGCGACGTCTGGCAGCGCGCAGAACCAGTCTTGCGAGTGCGCGAGCCAGAGCGGCAGCGCGAAAAATAGACCAAACAGTGCTGTCTGGCCCGCGATCGAGCCCAGGACCGCCGGCGCCTACGATGCACTACTGTCAACCATCTTCTTCTTTGGAGGGTTTGAGAGTCGTACAAAGAGGGAGTCGGGCGGACGCTCCCGCGTCAAAAGCGCAGACGGACCCGTGCGCAGCATGAGCACCGAGAGTCCGAGCACGACAACAAGGTCGTCGAAGAGGTACTAGCCATAAGATGACAAATGCAAGCAGCGAAGAAGACTACTTGGTTGTTGGAGAACGTGGCTTGAACGTGGTTGATGACCGTGATGAGCGTCGTCTCGATCACGGGGTACATGACCATGTACTTGAACGCGAGGAGGGACGTGGTGAGCGCACAGCGGCCTTCTTGGATCAAGGCAACGACGTCCCGAATGTCCTTGTTGCGGCTTGTGAACGGCGCCACTAGATACATTGATACTAAGGACATTCGAGATATAACGTATAGCGCACCAATCGAGGCCTCGGCGTCCGAGAGCGCCAAGCCAACGTGCGCGGCCTTGAGCGCGCCACAGTCGTTCGTGCCGTCGCCCGTCATCCCCACGTATTTTCTACATCAAGACACGGCAATCGTATCAATGTATCCGGATGCGACGCACCCTTGCGCCATGAGCTGCTGAACGATCCACGTCTTGGTCTGCGGCTTGACGCGGGCAAAGATCTTGGTGTCGCCAATCAAGCGCGGCAGCAAGCTCTCAAAGGTGGTGTCTTGGGCCACCAACTCGAGTGCTGCACCCGTCATCTATCCAATAGACGCCTGAATCCCTCTCTACCTCATTTGAAAGCGTACTGCGACATCGTACTGCTCGAGGAGCGCGTCAAACACAATCGCATCGCGGAGCCGGTGCCAGACGCCGAGCTGCTGCGGCTCCTCAAACATATCGATTGAAATCGAGGCGTCCTTGTCGCAGCCGTAGTGCATCTTGTACTGGAGGCTGTCGTGGACTAGGTCGACGAGCACAATGTGCGGTCGCAGCTGGAGCCCGACCTCGCGCGCGACTAGAGTGTAGATGATGGGATGCAGCACTTGAAAGAGTGATAGTTTCAGAGACCGTGCACGGCCGTGAGCGCATTGTCGCCCGTGATGATGTGCACGTCAATCGCCGCGGCTTGGAGCGTCTCGATGACCCATTCAGACTCGGGCTTGATCGGGTTCTGAAAGACACATGTGGCGCCTCGGATCGGAGAGAAGAGGACGTACGACAAAGAGAAGAAAGCCGAGAAAGAGCACATCGGACTCGACGTCGTCGCGCTTGAGGGTCTCGGGAAGGCCGACTCGAAGACCTTGTGGCCGAGCGCGAGGACGTAGTAGCCTTGGCAGACATATTGGTGCACAATCGCGTCGAAATCACTCGGCAGCGACGCCGGGACGCAAATCTACGCCATTTTACATATCGACTTCATCCAAACACGGGAAAATGTACCTCGTGGAGGGCCTCGGGGGACCCTTTCACAAACGCCAGCAACGACGCGTCCTCGGCTTGAACAACGACGCTCGAGCGCTGGACAGTAGCGTCAAAGCTAAAGCGGTCGCGGTACCGCAGCCACTCGCTGCCGTCACGGAGCACGAGGAGGCCGTGGCGCGTCATCTGGAGGCTGCAACTTGTCGACGCAAACATACTCATCTCGAGCGGGTAGCCCGAAATCGCTCCATACGTCTCGGTGAGGCCGTGGCACGCGGCGAGGCCCATCAAGAAGTGCGCGCTCGGCTCTGTGATGCCGCTGCCGTCACAGGTATCGACGCCGAGAAAGTCGAGTGTCTCGGTCGTCAGCGTCCCCGTCTAGACATATATGTATGTATCTGTATTTCAACTCGACACCTCGATACAAAACCGACCTTGTCAAAGCAAAAGCAGTCGAGGTGGCCGCCGACGTTGATGCGCTGGGCGTCAATGCAAAAGATGTTGGCTGCTTGGAGTCGCGTGAGCGAAAAGCCGATGCCAACCGTCAGGATCATGGGCAGCGCGGCAGGAATCGCCGTCGAAATCAAATCAAACACCGAAATGAGGAGGTCGTAGAGCGACGAGTTGGCCGCGATCCTAGTTGTTTTGAGACCGGAACGAGAAAGATTGGTGACGGCGTACGCGTCATAGATGCGCTGAACCGTGGTCAGTAGGGCAATCGCACCCAGCGCGAGGAGGTAGCGGTAGCTGTCGCTCACGATGCGGAACGGGATGTCGTTGGGAAAGAGAATCGACCGAAAGAGCTCGCCCTTGCTCGTGCTAAAGCCGGTCTTGAGCACGACGCCCTTGCAGCGACCTAGGCAACGTAAGTCAATAAACGACGCTCCAGCTCGATGCGACTACCCATGGTGCGCAGGACGGTCGAGCCTGCGAACAGAACGACGCTCTTCGAGAGGGTCGTGTCGTCCACGTGCACGCGATGGTCGCCGAGCCGCTGCTTGGTGACTGGGATCGCTGCAGAGTAGTGCGCTTGGATTACGCACAGAGACAATCGAGGTACCTTCGCCCGTGAGCGACGACTCGTCTGTCGTGCAGTCGCCCACCAAGAGCACCATGTCGGCAGCGACAGCGCCGGCCGAGATGTCAACAATGTCTAACATGCACCATCAACGACGACGTACAATAGGGTGCGAAGCGCACCGCCGACGACGAGGTCGGCTGCCATAAGCTCCCGCAGAGAGCTATCGCGAACGACCATGACGGTTGCGTCGCAGTGCACGAGCGCCTGCATCTGCTTGGCGTTCATGACTTGCGTGTACACTTCGTAGAGGATCGACGAGAGGGACATGCCGAGGATCGCCATCGAGTACGTGTAGTACTCTTCTTGCAGCCACAAGACGACGCTGATGATCTGGAAGAGGTAGAACGGATGCACGAGCTTCTCAAAGAGCACGCTAGAGGCATATATCTTCGTGGACCTATCATCTTCCAAAGAGACCCTACCGGTGCAGCGGCGCCGACGGAATCTCGATCGTGTTGGCGCCGTACAGCCGCGTCCGTTCGTCCGCCAGCGCCGTCGTCAAGCCCGTCTCGAGGCGCTGGAGCGCAGCGCCGCAGCGCTCGTGCAGGACAGATGCCACTAGAACGTCGCTCGTCGCAAGAAGATCCAAAGACAGTAGAAACACGTACCGCGCTCAAACTTGTGCTTGGCCGACGCGTAGAGGTAGCGCTGCTTCTTGAACTCAAACCAGCGGAAGCGCGGGTCCTCGTGGTGCACGATGGCCTCTTCGACCTCGCCGTTGGCGCCGGTCACGAGGACGTAGTCGGCGTCGGCCATGCTCACGCCGTGCGCGCGGGCGACGACCGTGAAGAGGTGCGGCCACCACGAGACGACGATGCAGAGAACGCCGCCGGACGCCACGCACAGCAGCGCGTAGAGCGCGAGGCGCCAGGTCGATGCGCCGTACGGGACGATCGCCACGTACTCGACGGGCTCGCGATGGAGCGCGATCGGCGGCGGCGAGGCGAGGAGGCGGTCCTTCTCGGACGTGTCGTGGCGCAGCGCGAGCTCGATCTCGGCGTCTACCAGCCCACCGTCAGTCCATGTCCCGATCATCTTCGTCGCCGCCGGACCTGGTTGGTGCATCATGGGGCTGCGCTCGACCGACCAGGTTGCGATGTGATAGCTGCGCCGGATACGCGTATCCAGCGCCGATCTTTGAATATAAAATGCGACGACACCTTGCACTCTCTATGTGCAATTAAAAAAAAGACAACCGGATAATCCTGTTGATGGTCAAGTTGAAGTGGGCACGACCCTTCCGGATCCGAAGCCCGCGGTCGACCCTCAAGGGATTTCGCGGCGATCGCAGCGGGCGAGACGCCGTCGCATTGATCCAGTGTGTGCTCTGTAGGCCAAGTACCGAGACGTCCAAAACCGCCTGCGTGAGAGGGCTCCTGGGCGCCGTATTAGTTAATATTTGTTGGACCTGGCCACGTGTGGCTGGACTTAGCCATGTGTGCTGGCAGCCAGCGCATATTAGCAATGACAACCACCGCAAGACTGGAGTAGGAGCTGCAAACGGGGGTACTTAACGTAGAGCCACGATCAGCAGCCATTCAAACGCGGCTCGTGACGTGCTCGTGCCGAATCCTTTTGGACGGTTGACAATCGAGCAGTGCAATAATGAAAGAAGGCCACTCGTCCTTGACAAGATCGATGCATCGTTTCGAGTCATGTAAGTGCTATGGCAGCCTTTTGGATTCTTGGGATCGTCCATAGTGGAGTAGACCGATGACGTACACTGCTAGGGGCGATGAATCAATCCATGGGACCAGATCCTTCGTGCGCCACTCATTCGTGCAACACGGAACGCTAATTCACCGAGTAAACGCTTGTCGACCACGAGGATTGCTGCGGCTGTACGCAGCACGCTTGGGCCTGTCGTCGACGACTGCTGCGGCACTAAGCCATATCGGTGGCACCAGCACGGTGTTGCGAGCCACACCGCAGCCATTGAGCGCCGGTGATAGAACCTAGCGTCGGCGTAAACTGGCACAATAAAGCCACAAGGAGTTGTCGCTCCAGTGCTGGGTCAAACCCACGTAGCTGGCATCATTGCTCGTTCGCGTCTGATGTGAGGTACCACACTCCTCTGCACCACGTGCGTCTTAAAAAGTGACAAGGTGTCAAAAACAAACGAAGTGTCGCCCCTGCCGCTGCTCGTGGGCCCCTCCAATACCATTACCGTACTCCGAGCATGCAAAAGAACGTGCGCGAGCTCGATACGGAACGGCGTAGCCGCGTCTCTTGGCGATTGCTGCCCCTGCCGCTAATGCATTGGTCAACCTAGAACACGACCGAGGACAACGAAGCGGTCGTCTGTGACGCCGGCTCGTCATTTGTCCGAGAGGCACGAGACCGGGATTGTTTTGCTCTTTCTGCACCTTACACAGCTCTCGCGTCGCCCGCTCGTCGTACCTCGAACGAAAGATGGTCCCAACGCATGGCCCAACGCATGGCCCAAGAAGCCAAGTGCCCCATGAAAGACTTGCGACGCTTCAACAGCCGCAGATTGCGCGAGGCCAAGCACCTCGTTGTGTGCACGGACGAGCTCCTCGTGACGACCACCTGGCGCCGCAATCGACGTCTTGGCCGTCGCCGAGGGGCTCGGTAATGCTGCGCTCTAGCAGCATCAGGCCACGCTGCGCCTTGAGAAAGCGACGAATATGTCCCACCTACCACGCTGTCTCGTCATCTTGGCTTTCGTTTTGAGCTGTTGTTCATGATCATCCCACCACAAGCACGGAAGAGGAGGCGGCCGCGACGCTGTCAAACTTAAACGAGCGCTCCTTCGCTTTGTTTAGTTGATGCAGGCGTTGATTGCCGCGGTCATGCAAATGCAAGCAACGCCATGCATTGGTGGAATTCAAAACACGCGCGGCGCTCGCCAGCCGACGGCATGCAGGTTGCAAGAGCTTATGTACCGCATGACGAGCATCGTGTCATATATTTGAATCGGAATGTACCCACGAAGATGTCCCCTCTTGGTCCACAACGTCACAGTGGCGGTCGCATCGGCACCGAGTTCGAGGCGGGTGCCACTCATAGGCGTTGTGGAGGACCTTCCAGAAAGCATACAAGCTTGCCCGACCGTCGACGGTCCATTGGCCGCAATGTGCTGACCGTGCAACGCACGTGAGGAACACGAAACGACCTGATTTCGGATTCAGATCGTAGCGATATCAGGACAAGATCCAATGTGTGACTATTGCTGGCATCCTCCCGGGGATACCCAGGACGTCTTTGGTTTAAACAACCAAAGACCGTTTTGACATTGTCAAACGTTGCTGTTAGACTTGGCAAGTGTTGAAGAAACATTTCCGGCGTGCTTCGTACACTGGCGGTTGAAATTCGGTGCTTTGCTTGGTACGACCCGACGCCTTGTAATCAGCAAACACAATTCTCGAATGGTTTCCATTCTACAGTCTTGTGGCTCTTACAGGCTAGGTTGTGCGGAGAAGCACCACTCAACACCAAGTGTACGGAACACTTATTTTCAGTCTCAGCACTTTTCTCTTGGCCCGCACCATCCACGACGCCACGCGGTCGCGCGGCGGACCACATTGCGTTGGAAAACGAAATCGCCGAGACGTGGCTCCGTAGTAGAGGACGCTATGGGAAGCACCGAATGCGAGGTCGCGTCGCTCTCCGAGGCGTACAGCGGAAACAGGGCGCAATTCAAGTTATTATTTGTGGTCAACGCCAGAAATAAGAACTTGGTGCCATTTCTAGACCACCGCCCGGGCGCCGGCGCCGCTTGACCGCCGGGATCATGTTTGAAATGGAATCGCTCATAGTTGGCACAGTGATAGAAGACACTTTGGGAAGCAGAGCAGACCATGCTACGTTGCCGCTGCAGTCCTACAACGCGCGCAATGGTCGACCAAAGATAGATAGCATTGCTCTTTCAACGTAAAAAGCAAATTGCCAACTATACAGTGAACCACGACCTTTCCGCGCTTCTAGTTCAGGCTGCAGCGTGCAGACTCCAGTCTTGTCGACTAGGACGAAGTAATATGCTCTGGAGAGCTCTGCCTCGTCCAGTAGGCTCGTGGAATCCTTTCTGGGGTGATGTGCTCGAGGAACCTAGATACATCCATCCGGATACGGTCCAAAAGATCGAAACCTCTAAAAGCGCATACTTCAACTGCGCTTGGGATCCGCATCAATTTCTCGCAGGTCGTCACTTGGTCTTTGTATGGAAAGAGAAGGCGGCCGCAGAAGACATCATCTTATAGAGGCACACGATCTTCAGATTGCATTTGGCGAAGTCGGACGAAGATGGGACTCCGCCTCCTCGCGACGACGCTGGCGCTGGCGACCGCCAAGCAGCTGCCGTCCTGCGGCGCCTGGCAGCCGACGGGCCCGGTGGGCGGCCACTACAACACGAGCGCGGACCTCTCGGGCGCGAAGCTCAACGTGCACCTCGTGCCCCACACGCACGACGACCCGGGCTGGCTCCGCACCGTCGACGAGTACTACACGGAGGAGGTCGACTACATCCTCGAGTCGGTCATCACCGAGCTGCTCAAGAACCCGACCCGGCGCTTCATGTACGTCGAGCAGTCGTTCTTCCAGCGCTGGTACGTCCGCTACATCGCGCGCGAGAATGGTCTAACGCGGGCGCAGGTGGCGCGAGCAGACGCACGAGATGAAGACGATCGTCAAGAAGCTCGTGAAAGAAGGTCGCTTCGACTTGTCGGTCAACGGCGGCTGGGTCATGCACGACGAAGCGACCTGCCACTACTCGGTCATGGTCGACCAGACGGCGCTCGGCCACGCCTTCTTGCTCCACGAGTTTGGGTACGCTTCCTGTCGTGTTTGCATCTGGATGTCAAGGTCCTGCAACTAGCGTCAAGCCGCGCATTGGGTGGCAGATCGATCCGTTCGGGCACTCGTCGACGCAAGGCTCGCTCCTCTCAGCCGGCGTCAACTTTGACGCGCTCTACTTTGCGCGCATTGACTACCAAGACTACGAGAAGCGCAAGGCCAACAAGGACCTCGGTATAGATGCCTAAGGCGAGGATGATTACTCAACGACGGCGTAGAGTTCATGTGGCAGCCGTCGCCGTCGCGCGGCGAAAGATCTTTACGGGCATGATCCAGGACGGCTACGGCGCGCCCCGCGAATTCCAGTTTGAGGAAAACGCGCCCATCAAGGACGACCCGTACCTCCACGACTTCAACGTGTGCAACGAGGTCAAGATGTTTGTTGAGCAGAGCCTCGAGCGTGCCAAGCACACCAAAGGTATGGATGCGTCGATACCTTGGTAACGATGTGCGCTCAACGTGGAGAGTAGGCAACCATATCTTTTGGCCGATGGGCACGGATTTCACGTACCAGAACGGCCTCAAGTGGTTCAAAAACATGGACAAGCTCATCCACTACGCCAACCAGGAAGGCCGCGTGAACGTCTTCTACTCGACCCTCGGCCACTACACGGACCTCAAGCTCGCTGACAAGTCGCTGCAGTGGTCGACCAAGACGGACGACTTCTTCCCGTACGCCGACCGCGCGTTCGCCTACTGGTACCACTCGTGTTTATCCCCTCTGGCTCAACTACGCATTTGGTAGGACGGGCTACTTTACGAGTCGCCCGGGCCTCAAGCGCTATGCGCGCGTTGCCAACGGCATCCTCCAGACCATGCGCCAGCTTGAAGTGCACTCGGCGACGTCGTCCAAGGTACTGCATCATCTCCGCCGTCTACTCTCATGCATTACGGTAGCTCATGCATTTGACGGCGAGCGTTGGCGTCACGCAGCACCACGATGGTATCACGGGCACGGAGAAGCAGCACGTCTCGAACGACTACGCCCAGCGGCTCTCGGAAGGCCTCGCATCCGCCGAGACGCAGCTGAATCATCTCCTCGGCGCTTCGAAATCGCCTTTTGCAACCTGTCTTTTGGCCAACGTGAGCCTCTGCGAACCTACGACGTCGGCGGCCGAGACCTTCGAGGTCGTCGTGTACAACCCGCTGCCGTTCGCGCACACGTTCGGTGTCTCGCTGCCGATTGATACGCCGAGCGCAGACGTCGCGCTTGCATCGACGAACGCGCAAGTTCCGTCGACGGTCGTGCCGTACGTGCCCGTGCATGTGGACGCCGAGGCCGCGCCGCACACGCTGCTCTTGCAGGCCGACGTGCCGGCGCTGAGCCTTCAGCGCTTCCGCGTGACCAAGACCAAGGCGGCAACGACGTCGACGGCGGCCGACGTCTCGACGCTCGAGAACGACCACATCAAGGCCACGTTGGATGTGACCAAGGGCAGTCTGGCGAGTCTTTTGGACAAGGCGACCCAGACGCAGGTCTCGATGGCGACCAAGTTTGGCTACTACCAGTCGTACTCGAACGGTGACGACGTCAACTCGGGCGCGTACATCTTCCGCCCCAACACGAGCACGCTCCATGACTTTCCTTCCGTGTCGAGCCATGGCTGTGACGTCGTGCCGCTGCTCCAGTCGTGCTGGTTCCGCTTTGGCAACATGGGCGTCCTCAGCTACCAGCTCCGACCGTGGGACACGTCGCTCGTGGTCGAGTGGACGGTAGCGCCCTTCGATTGCTGCTGTCAAAGAGGCTCACGGTGTCTTCTCAGGTGGGTCCGATCCCGATCGACGACCACCAAGGCAAGGAAGTGATTCTGCGCTTCGACTCGAACGTGGCCTCGAACGTAAGGACGCGCATCTTGATAGTACTATCAAACAACCTGCCGTCTAGAAACGCTGGTACACGGACTCGAACGGGCTCGAGTACGTGGAGCGCGTCCGCGACTTTCGCGAAACGTGGAACCTCACGCTGCACAACGACGAGGAGCATGTGGCTGCCAACTACGTGCCCATCACGACCGGCGCCTACCTCCGCGACGACAAAGTCCAGCTCAACGTCCTCACAGACCGCGCCCAGGGCTGCGCGAGCCTCAAAGATGGTAGAAATCTCGTTCCAGCGACGACAAATCGCTCACACACGTTGCGATCTAGGTCAACTGGATGTGATGGTGCACCGCCGCCTGCTTGGTGACGACCACCGCGGTGTCGACGAGGCGCTCAACGAGACCGAAACGGTACAAGACTAGTATCGTTTCTGCTCTACAACCAAAGATGATGTAGATTCAACTGACCAACAACCAGCCGCGCATCCAAGGCCTCACGGTCCGCGGTCAGTTTTATCTGAGCGTTGGACCGCATGAAGCAGCGATCGAACGTCTGCGCACGACGACGTATGCGCAGTTTGTCCCGCCGCTCGTGGCCCTCCGCGCCGGCTCGGGTGGCTTTGTCGAGATGAAGCCGCTTGGCGACCTCAAGTGGCCGGCCAACATTGGTCTCACGGCGCTCCACTGGGCACACCCGCACTGCCGCCTCGTGCGTCTGAGCCACCTCTTTGCCATTCACGAGCACTCGGTACGTCCACAGCTCCCGCTCCTTTCGATCGAAACTGAGTCCTTTGACAGGAGTGGTCCAAACCGGCGTCCGTGGATCTGCTCCAGCTTGTGCCTGGCGCAGAGCATGTCGTGGTGAAGGAGCTCACGCTCTCGGCCAACGCAGTCAAGGGGCCGTCGCCGACGACTGTGACGCTCCAGCCCATGCAGGTCAAGTCGTTTGAGCTCTGCGTGGAAGGCAAGCGTGCCCCGGTGTACGACGCTGGCCGCGCGTCGCTGGTCGACAGTCTCGACTTTTAGTCACCGGGCCTCTCGAGTCTTGTCTTGCTTAGTATCAATACCGCAATGCAGCAATGAACCAGTGACAACATACCGTATGCATTGTGTTCTCAAATACTAGTATACGCCAAGACAAAGGCGCCGAGAACAACAACGTGCTTGGCGCTGCTGTCTGTGGCGATGGCTGAGGTTGCTGTCAGTTTGGCAGGCGCCGTCGTGATGATCGGCACCGTCGTCATCGTTCCATTGGTTGTCTCGGGCATCTTTTCGGTGACCGAGACGTCTTCGCAAATATGCAAGTCGGTCGCGTCCTAGAGGTCGTCGGGACCGCTGCCTTCTTGCTGCAGGTCGTCCTCGTCGTCACCCAGCGGCGTCGGCTTTGTCGCGTGGGTGGCCGCAAGGCAAAACGCGTTGTCGATCGAGAGCGGCTTGGGTTTGCTCTTGCGAACAGGGCCCTTGTCGGCTGTGGCCGTCCTCAGGCCAGAGTTGAGGTACTACAAAAAGGGACGAGCGGTTCCGCCATCAGATCCGCGACGTCGGCGAAAGCGTTGTCCTCCACAACAAAGCTTACTAGCGGCAGACGACCCTCAATCGCTGCAGCGGCTCAGCGTCGCACATGCAATGGCTCGTCACCGACACCAAGGGGGCGATGCGGGGTCCGACAGTGTTTTTCTCCAGTTGTCGTTGGTGATCGTGGTGCAATGTGGTCGCGCAGATTACGCTCTGGAGACGACGGACACGATGGTGTCCTGACAACGGACTCGTCGGCTTCAACCTCGTGCCCATTCCAACGGGCAGCTTCTCGGTGCAGATGTTGCCGCTCCGTTTTCTGCGCAACCCGTCGCTGTGGACGCAGGTGTGCAGCGACGACAAGGCCGCGATGGTCACTTTGCCTACGTTCTCGCCGCCAAGAAGACGACACATGCGGCTGCTTCGCGCCTCAACGTCGCGCATCTCCGCCACGCGTCCTGGGGTGCCGAGTACCTCGAGCAGTTTGCGGCCAAGTTTGTGGCAGTTCCTCTGTACTTTATGCCCTTTCTTGTAGTTTCAATCACGTCCTGAAACTGAAAGTGCCTACGGGTCGCTGAGCGCCGGCCGCCGCACACGCTCCACCTCGATCGCCACGCGCTCGAATGCAAGAAAAATTGGGCCCCGGGGCACAAAGGGCGCCGTGGCCCTCACATCGTGCGGGTACCCCGGGCTACACGCGTTTGGGTTCCACATTGTGCTGGACCCCGAGACCCGATGGCCGCTCGGCGAAGATGTCCTGGCTCGCGGGCGACAGCATCACCGAGTGCTACTGGCAGTGCGACGACGAGCCGAAGGCTAGGACATCCTCGTGCTGGACCGTCGCTTCATCTGTCCCCAGATCATCGCCCCTTCTGCGCTCTGGTTGCGACCCGGTGTTTGCAATGCACGCGGCAATCGTTGTCGCGACCGAGCTCAAGGAGAACGTACATGGCATGGCTACGCAACGATCGCCTATGCGTCCATTGCGCCATGCGTCGAGATGGCCCACGGCCTGCCTTGCACCAACGCCATGCTGCTCAAGACGATTCCCATGACGACGTCCGGGAAGCTGCAGCGGTCGCGCGCCAACGAGCTCTTTTTGAAGCGCTGCAACCCAAGTCGTATACCACCACGAGGTGCCAGAATACGAGGTGCAGAAAGACGGCGCTTTGCATTACTTGGTCTTCTTGGCCTCGTCGTCCGCGGTCTTCTTGTTGGCCGCGCGCAGAAGCTTGAGCTCCTTCTCCTTGAGTGCATTCGCTTGCGCAAGCTCGTTGAAGATGGCGATGAGCACAAACACAATGACCATGAGCAGCACGTGCTGGAGGTTGAACTTGAAGGCCGACGCCTTCCCGAGAACGTGCTCGAGAAAGTTCTTGACCTGGACGAGACCTAATGCGCCTCATAAGACACTGATTGCTGCACGTAGGCTCCTGCGCACCGGGCTTGATGGTCTTGATGATGTCGTTGGACGAGTACTTGGTCGCATCTACGAGGCAGCGTCAGCGTCGCCGTCGCAGCAGCAGCAGCGTACAGGCCGTGAGCGTCGAGAAGAGGTTCTGGAAGGTCACGAGCGAGATGGACGCGAGGACGATGAGCAGCGGCGGGAGGAAGATGGCTTGCGGCAGCGACACGTTCAACATGGTTCTTAGGCTTCAAGTCGATAAGTGCAAAGTGCGCTACGTGGCGGCAACCCCGCAGTACTTTAATGAAGACTCTTCACTAAAGTATCCGACTACAAAAACAAGGCACTTGGACCCTTCACTTAAATGTCGATGCGAATTCTATTGAAAAAGAATACCTTTATGTGAGTAAACAAAATGTTTAAAATTAAACCATTCGATCAAGTACGCTCGACGACACCGCCTTTGCTAGCTTGCCACGTCGCTTTGCCACGTAGTAGTAGCAGGCGGAGGAGGAGAACTATGGAGGAGGACCATGCACCAAGAAGGCCCTGCGTCGCTACCGCATCTGCTGGAGAAGGCTGCCGGTTGACGCGAATCAACTCGGCGCTGAAAATAGCACACAAAACCACTCGCAATGAGCATCAACCGGCACAGTGGCGGCGGCTCCAACATCCTCCGGGGCGGGAAGCGGTCGTACGAGTGCGGTACGCTCGTGGGCAACTTTGTCGAGGAGTCGCACCGGCCGGGCGTGCCCCGGCAGGCGAAGGGCCTCTCGTCGGCCATGTACGTCACGTCGACCCAAGACCAGATGAACCACGGCGCGCCGCGACCGGCCTTTGGCGCCGGCCTCCAGCCGAGTATGAACCCGCGCTACGACTATGGCAACATTGTGGGCGCGGACCGTGACGCGTCGCCGTCGACGTGGATCTCGCTGCAGCGGTCCACGCACGCCAACAGCGCGACGCCGACCGAGTTTGCCGCGCCGCGGGAGCTCAAGGGCCACTGCCCGGCGCCCGAAGAGTTGGAATTGATTCGCACCAAGTGGACCAAGGAGAAGGACGGACTCAAGTCGCAGCGCTTCATGACCGAGGCTGTGTTTACGCAGGGCAGCGTCGTGCCCGACCGGTTCCGGCACCAGCTGCTCTTCACGCCGCAGCACGACGACGAATAAGTACTATTTCGCGGTCCTGCGTACCCTTTGATTCTTCTTCAATATACGATCCTATATGAACCTAGCGTGGGGTGCGATCATCTAGTCGAGCGGCGCCGTGACCATGCCGTCGGCATCCGTCGACGCGACATCCTCGTCGGCGTCGGCTTGCGACACTTCCGTGAGTCCGCCCAACGACGCTTTTGGGCGCTTCGGCGCCGGGCTTCCGCTCGGTTGCAGGTCGAGAACCATCGCGCAAATGTTGTCAAGACTTCCGCGCTGATACGCGCACTCCATGATGGTCTTGGCGGCCAGCTACCGATGTTTACAAAGGTACACGACTGCTTTCGGAGGCGGCCAAACACGTACGTGGATCGAGTCGGCTTGCAGCACCATGCGCGCCACCTCGGCGTTCGAGAGCACGTCCCTAATGCAATCGTATGCATCAAGAAGTTGATCGTTGCGTCGCCTACCACACGCCGTCCGAGGCGAGGACGAGGTACGCGTCATCGTCGCAGCGCTCGTGCTCCGTGATCTCGGGCTCGGCGATCACATACGGCTTGAGCATGCGGTCGCCGATCGCTCTGGTCCGAGCATAAGCAATGAGTTGCAATCGACAGGGAGAGGCACCGAGAGACGGCCAAGATGCCTTCAACGCGCCAGACGCCCCAGAAAATGACGTGGCCGCCCATGTTGGTGACGCGCTCGCGCTCGTCCGGGCGGTTGGGCTACCGGCGGCCAATAAGACGACTACGATCTGAGAGGTATCCGCACCTTGTGGTCGTTGGAGAGGGCGATGGCGTCGCCGTCCTTCTTGATGAGAACGGCCCGCGAGTCGCCGACTGGACGATCCGTCAGCTCCGAGATGCGAAGTCATGGAGGGTGCACCGTTGGCCACGTAGATCGTGTCGCGCTGCGCGAGCACCGTGACAGCGGTCGTGCCGTCGTCGCGGTTGCGGCGGTTGGCGACTTGCGTGTACTACATGCAAAGGGTCCGTCCACGAGCCCTCCATGCAAGCATCGTACGTCTTCGTCCGTGCGCAGAAAGCCCTTGGTCAGTGCCTCCTTCGGGTACTTGGCGTACATCGGGTCTTGGATCACGTTGTTGCACATCATCTCGGCGCAGTACTCGGAGGCGCCATCGCCGCCATGGCCGTCAAAGACGCCATAGAACGAAGCCGTCGCGTCGCCTACATGGAGTCGAGCTACACAGTTTGGTGCATGGCGTACCGTTGAGCGTGCCCACAGCCACGTAGCGGTCTTCCATGTACGGTCGCTTGCCCTACGCAGTGCGCCTTGAAGGCCGTGTCGGCGGCGACGGCAAGCGCACCTGCATCTCCGCCACGCCGTAGGGGTAGACCACCGTGCTGTCGATCTCGCGCGACCGCTTCGTGCTGGCTTCCTTCTCGGTGCGCGGTGGGCTACGCAGTGGTGACCATCGATGGCCGATGCAGCAGTCGCGTACTGGATCTCGTGGAGGGCAAACTTGACGACGACGTAGAGCACGACGATGAGGACGACGTACGACGTGTACATGCCATCGAAGAGCCCGTTCATGGCGCGGGTCTCGCCCCCTGTCATTAGCAGCGCCATCGAGCTTCCTTCCTTTCTTCCTCGTAGTCAATCGGTCGGTACGTATTGCGGTCGACAACACGGCCAATCAAACGCGCGTCTTTGTCGAATTATCTGGCCATTTTAACCAATCACATGCCGAACTCGTCCTGCCTGAAGCAGTTCAACGCCGACTCGATGCGTCGACTGAGTAACAACACGACGGCTTGGTCGTCGCCACGACTCTCTTGCATGCACCCTACCATTGCGCTGGATGCCCATCTTGAGTTGACTCGGTCGTCCGGATTCTGGTCGGTGCAACGCAAAGCCAGTTTCAGTGCTCGCTCCTTGGTAATATTGCTAATATTACATCCGGCGAACGAAGTACACAGGTAGAAAGGCTCGCAGCGAGAGCAAGAGCAATTCGCTGTAGCTAGCTAGCTCATGGGCTCTTCCTCCTTAGCTACGTATGCTAGCAAGTACGGGCGTAGTATGTGCGGACCGGTCAGAGATCCAGAACTATCCTGATCCAGATGGCCTAGTTTGGGACGGTTTCGGACCGCATGGCTCGAAATTGGGATGATGATCCGACAGTAACCCATCGGCGATCATGTCCTCATTGAGGTCGCTCCTCAATCCGACGGAGGCCGACAATGGCAGCACGAGCTCCGACGCGGCCAAGGAGCCGAGCGACCGCAAGCGGCGCCACGACCGCGCCAAGGCGCGCTACATGGAAGAGGTCTCGTACCTCCAGGAGAAGAGCAAGGAGCTCCAGGACCAGCTCGACGGCCTCGAGCGCTCCAAGAAGCGCAAGACCGAGACAACAGCGTCGGTCTGGGAAGGCTTTGCGCGGCGCCAAGCGCTCGAGCGCCAAGAAGCGCAGCTCGAAAACGCCAAGCTCAAAGGCGTGCTCACGCAGCAGCTCTCGATCATCAAGGGCCTCGAAGCCGTCCTTTCGCAGCGCCCGCAGCTTCTCGTAATTGCCCATCGCTCTGCAGGTTCGTCTCACACGCCTGGTCTCTAGACGTGGCCAACGCTGCCGATGAACGACGCGTCAATAGTTCGCTTCCCAAAGGACCCAGCGCTGCGCGCGGCCGAGTTTGAGCGCGTCATGACCTACGAGCTGGTCTGCATGTTCGTCTCACACGCCTCGTCTTTAGACGTGGCCAACGCTGCCGATGAACGACGCGTCGATCGTGCGCTTCCCAAAGGACCCAGCGCAGCGCGCGGCCGAGTTTGAGCGCGTCATGACCTACGAGCTGGCCCGGCTCGACGAGACGTACCGCAAGTTTGGCCTCGTCAACACGCTCGACACGTGGAAGCAGGTCGTCGTGCGCATGGACGAGGCGACCCACGAGGTCGTGCTGGACGTGAGCTTCAGCTTGGTCGTGCACGTCCCCGCGCGCGTCTTGGCCGACGCCATGACCATCATCTACATCCCAAACGAAGATCTGAGCGTCCGCAACGGCAGTGTCAAGGTACTTTCAACATCGTATTCCGCATCGTATCCATTTCTGTTTAGTTTCTCGAGCGCTTTGACCCGCACTCGGTCTACGTCCAGCGGATCTTTAACATCACCAACCTCCCGCAAGTCGTCGCCCACTTTGCCTGCCGGTGCGCGCGGGTCGCCGCCGACCACGCCAAGTTCGCACTCGTGTCCGTCATGGACGACGACGCCGTGCCGTACCCGCACCACGCGCTGCGGTCCCGCGAGCACATTTATGCGAGCGCCGAGCCGCTCAATGGCACGCAGTCGCGCTGGAAGATGGTGCGCCGCGTGCACATTCCGGCGTCGCTGACGGCGCAGGTGCCCGTGCCAATTGGCGCACTCGTCGAGCTGCTCTTGCACTGCTACTCGGACAACATTGAGATCCTCATGCGGCGCATGCGCGACGTGCTCCCGGGCGTCGCAGGGCTCGCGCCGCACTCGGACCTCGTCGAGCCGGCGGGCGAGCTCATCCAGCTCAACCAAACGAGGTTGTCGCCGACGCACTAATCAGAATGACACCGTATCATTGCGTTATTATTGAGATCTAGCTTGAGATCCAGCGCGACGTGACTACGCCGGCGGCGTCCTGAGTCATTCAGTCTTGGCGATGTAGCGTCGTACGAGATACTCTCGGGCTTGTCCCACCCACGGAGCACCGGATCTCTGCGCGTGGACATCGCCGTCTGTCGCGCGATGGATTGGACAGTATTGAATTGGATCATTGATTGATAGCGCTCTTGAACCCGCTGACGCCGTCGCAGAGCTCCGTCGAGCGCAAGGGCCGCCACCGCCTCGCCAAGGTCCGCTACGAGGCCGAGATGGACGCGCTGCGCCGCCAGCAGTATGCGCTCACGATGGAGCTCGAGACGCTTGAGTACGCGCGCAAGCTCCGGTCGAGCAAGTCGGTCTGGGAAGGCTTTGCGCGCCGCCAGGCTCTTGAGCGCCAAGCCGCCGTCTTTGAGAACGCGCAGCTCAAGAAGGTACTGCAGCACCACGCCGACGTCCTCTCGCGGCTGCGCGCGGTCGTCGAGCCGGCGACGATGTCCTGTCGTATGGACGACGACCTGGTGCTGGCCCACGTCACGCGCGGCCCGCTCCCGCGCAACTGGTCGAACTCGACGCTGCACGAGCGCCTCGACGCCCAGAAGGCGCTGCTGCCGTCGATCTTCCGCAAGCACGGTCTCGACTGCCAGCAGGACTCGTGGAAGCAGATCGTGTCGCGAGTCGATACCGCGACAGGCGATATCGTGCTCGAAATCTCGACCTGCCTCGTTGTGCACGCGGGCTTTGCCGACGTCGGCGACGCCATGAGCTGCATTTACACGCCCAAGCAGCCACTCCACGTCGAGAACCGCTCGATCGAGGTAGTACTATCCTGGTGAGATACCGCACGTAGCATCTCATTACCTCAGATTCTCGAGATTGTGGATGCGTCGAGCCACATTGGCGAGCACGTGCACTGCGTCGCGTCCGAGACGTTCCGGCGGCGGTTTGCGCGTAAGTGCTCCGCCCTTCACGACCGCATCGTCTTTGTCGAGCAGACGATCGAGGCCGACCACGGCGACAGGCCGTACACCGAGACGAAATACGAAGCGCTCGAGTATTTACGTCGCGACCGCTGCCACTGGAAGATGTTTCGCTGCGTGCGCTTGCCCGTACGCGACATGCTCTGTGTGGATCTGCAGCAAGAGCTCATGGCGTCCTTCGCGGCCAGCATGGACAACGTCATCGACGCGCTCGAGAGCGTCGTGCAGTCGCTCGCCCGCACGATAACGCGGGACAATCACCACGTGCGATGGCTCCTCTACGAAGGCTAAGGGAGATAAGCTCTAGTAAATAAGAGCATAAAGCATTTTGGATTAGGAACCCAAGGATGACGCTAGTACGTGTACGACGCAGGAGGATGATGGCCGCCGAGGACTGGTCCTGTATCAGGCCAGCTGCGTGACTGGCAGAGAGAGCCGGATCAGTTTGCATTACTCCGGAGTATACAATTTTAGCCATGCCAAGACAAGGCAAGATTGCGGGCCTTCTCAACCCGGACGTCGCGGCCTCGGACCGCAAGCTGCGCCACGAGCGCGCCAAGCAGCGCTACGAGGACGAGGTCGCATCCCTTCGCGCCAAGCTGGCCGAGCTCTCGGAGCAACTCGAGACGCTCACCAAGGCGCGCGCCGGCCCGCGCAAGTCGCAGTCGGTCTGGGAAGGCTTTGCGCGCCGCCAGGTCATCGAGCACCAGGAAGCGCTGCGTGAAAACGCAAAGCTCAAGCACCAGATCGAAGCGCATATGGGGCTGCTCCAGCGCCTCCAAGGCGTGCTAGCGCAGGACCGGCACGACCTTCTCGTACGAAATGCGCCCAAACGTCCACGGCCCTGACGCGCTGTGTAGGAGCTATCGGACCCGAATGCTGTCGTGAGCCTCGTGGAGGAGCCGAGCGCGCGCCGGGCAACGGTCCACGCCGTCTTGGACCAGCAGTTTGCGCAGCTGCCGGCGACGTACCAAAACACGGGCTCGCATCGTCCCTCGACACGTGGAAGCAGATCGTCGTGCGGCAGGGCCGCCACGAGCTCGTGCTCGAGATCTCGTACAACCTCCTCGTGCACGCGTCTCTCGACGCCGTCGGCGACGCGCTCTGCGAAGTCTTTGCGCCGACCCAGCGCCGCGTCGTCAGCAACGGCACCGTGCAGGTGCGCGCTATGCTCATTCGCTGTGCATGTCCCAACCGTGTACTACGATTAGCTGCTCGAGTCGTTTGACGCGACGACGCACTTGCTCGAGCGCGTGTACACGGTGCCAGAGCAGCGCGCGATCCACACGCACCTTGCGACCAAGAGCTTTCGCTGTGTCGACGGAGGGTTCGCCTTTGTGCAGCAAGCGATCGGCCAAGACGCACTCTTTCCGCTGCCTCCCGACACGGTGGTCGTCCGCGACGTCATCTTTACGACGGTCGAGTCCAGCGAAGGCGGCGACGCCCGCTGGAAGTCGTTCCGGCACGTGCACATCCCGCTCGATGAGACGGCGGGCGGCGACATGGTCGAGAAGCTCCTCGCCTGCTACGGCGACTCGATCGAGGTGCTGACGAAAGCGCTGCACCGGGTGCTGCGGTCGCCGCGCGATCTCGTCGAGTCCCAAGGCGACTTGATTACCTTCAACCATAATTATCAATGATGATCACCTCATCGCGCTGGATCTCGCGTCTCCAAGCGAGTGTACGGTTCGCCCGATCTGTCAGCGGCGGCTCCGCATACTTGGTCGAGTTCACCGCATACTTGGTCATCTCGGCTCCACGACGGCGCCGGCGCAGCGCGCAGATTGCATCCTGCGCTGACCACAACCGTGCGTAATGGCCGCCCTTTCTCTTGGCTCCTCGGACCGACAAAGCATCGCGTCAACGTTAGAGGGACCTCGTCGTCAACCATCACGTCCTGGTTCTTTTTTACCGCTGGCATACAATCCCTGCATTGATTGTTCATACTACAATGGACGACGAAGTGGTATGACTGCAGCGATGTCCGACGACGTCATGACAGAATCCTCGACGGAGCAGGGCCCAACAACGCTGCACAGTAGAGATTCTCGAGGTGCGCCGGTGCGACGCGAGGAGGCGTTGGACGCGCACGGAAACGTGGCGTCGCAAGCGGCTTCGCAGCGACTATGGGTGCGTCGACGATAAGCTTGTGGGTAAACACATGGGTAAACACGCCGGCAAGGTTCTTTCACCCGTTCGTGGGGTGCTACCGAAATCAACGCTTTCAACGGGCTCCACGGGTTACTTTCCCAAGAAGTATCATCATCCGGTGGGGTATAGTAACTCATTGAACGCGTACAAAGCCTAGCCACCATTGATGGTCCAAACGACCCTCGTGGTACCCCGCAGAGCGTGGGTCCTTTGGCTCTGTCCAAGGAGCGACGAAAGGAGTTCTAATTGGAAGCGCATTACGCAATAATCGGCGCAGAATGAACACCGTGCTTTCACTGCACTCGCTCCTCAACCCGGCGCCGTGCCCGGCCTACGAGCCCAAGCCGACGTCGCCGGCCAGCAGCGGCGGCAAGCCCCCGAGCGACCGCAAACTGCGCCACGACCGAGCCAAGACGCGCTACAACGACGAGATGGCCTTCCTGACCCGAAAGCGACAAGAACTCACCGAGCGCATCGAGAGCCTCGAGAAGGCCAAGCGCCACCGCACGAGCAAGTCGGTGTGGGAAGGCTTTGCCCGGCGGCAAGCGCTCGAGCGCCAAGAGTCGATGATCGAAAACACAAAGCTCAAGAACGTGCTTCAGCAGCAGCTTGCGATCCTCGCCGACCTCCAAGGCGTCTTGTCCGAGCGTCCGACGCTGACCAGCTGGCCGCTCATGCCCGGCATTGAAGGCCCCATGGCGCTTCTCTCGAAAGAGCCCAACCGCCGCCTCGCGCAGTTTACCGAACTCATGGACGCGCAAGTGAGCCAGCTCCACGACGTCTTCAGGAAGCACGGACTGCTCGACGCGGCCGACACGTGGAAGCAGATTGTCGTGCGCAACGACGGCTGCCACGTCGCCCTCGACGTCTCGGTGAGCATGGTTGTCAACGCGCCGTACAAGCTGCTGGGAAAGGCGCTCGAGCGGGTGGCATCGGTGCGCGAGCCCCGGCGCACGGCCAACGGCTACGTCGAGCCGATCGAGGTGTTTGAAGGCACGGGCCAACTCTTCCGCCGCGTCACAACCATGCTGGGCTTGCCCGAGATCCACGCCGAGTTTGCGGTCAAGGGCTACACCTTTCCGAACCAAGTTGCGTTCGTTATCAACTCGATGTATGACGACGAGACGTCACCGCCGGAGCGCGGCGTGCTGCGGTCCCGGGAGACCTTGTTCATCACAAGTGAGTACCTCAGCGAGACCCAAGCGCGCTGCAAAATGTACCGCAAGGTCTACGTGCCCGCGATCCACGTGCCGGGGACACCGCCGTCGCCATCCAGCGACGACGGCAATTGCGGCGTCGCGTCGCTTCTCGAGATGCTGCTCACGTGCTACTCGGACAACATTGAAGCCTTTGTCCAAGCGATTTACCGCGAATTCCGACCACTCCTCGGCGCCGACAACCTCCCCGACTCGCTCGTCGAAACCACGCCCGAGCTCATCACGTTCAACGAGAGCAGCGTATGAGCCGCGAGCTGATTGAAGTCCTATAATAGTACTAGTAGCGCACACCTTGTTGGTACCGGTAGTCAATGCAACGCCTGTTGTACTACTCCATTTGCTCACATCTCGCAAATGTATGGCCCCACCGAGGCCATGCATTGATTGATCTCCCATCTCCTCGTCGTACAGCAACGGTCGTGTTCCACGTGTCCTCAACCCTAGTAGCTCGTCGACCTTACCGTAGCTCTAAAGTACACTGTACTACACGGTATGCCGGTGGGATGGATTGCACCGGCGGTAACTCTGGCGTGAGCGGTGTCGGTCCGGAGTGACGTCAGTGCCATGTCTCGACCAGAGCCCAAGCAGCACTTGAAGATACTACCGGGCACGCTGCTAGTAGAGTCGTTGCTAGTAGAGTCGCTGCAATGGCCACACAATCCTTCGACCAGCGCCGCATCCCACGACCACGGTGTAGCTGGCATCTCACCCACACGTGTGTGGTCACGGTGCAGATGCCACATCGGCAAGTCGTGTTACTTCCAGCGCCTGCGACAGCCCACATCGACCTCAAAAATATGCAATTGAAAGCTGTTTTTATCTATGCAACGTGAAATGCATACCAATATCAAGTACAATAAATTCGGAAATATGCATTCTCGCGTCTCGAAAGCGCGCGGATTGAGCGCGGGCCAACCAAGACGAGTGCCACATCTCGTGCGAATTATGTGACGGGTATTAGTATGTGCACACTCTAATATTCTTCACCTCGTCGTCGATGCTTCCTCTCTTGCGGTCCTCGCTGTCGTCGTCCGAGAAGCAGTCGCTGCGCTGCTGCGTTCGGGGCACGAGCGTCGTGAAGCGGCAAGGCCTCTTCCTCTCGAGCCTCCAAGTGCTCTACCACATCAAGGTCCGCGTCGCCGACGAAGTGTGGGTCTCGCAGACCGCCATGGACGACATTCTGCAGCTGCACGCGCAACTACTCTCGATCGCCAAGCAACACTGCACCGAATTCACCAAGGCGCTCTCGTCGCTGCCGTGCCCAAAGGAGCCGCTCTTCAAGAAAACCGAGATGCTCGTCATCAAGGGCATGTGCGGCGAGCTTGAGCACTATCTTTTGAACCTCGTCAAGCTCTGCGAGCGCTTCGACACGCCCGACGTCGACCTCGTCGAAGCACAGACGCTGCACTTTCTCAAGGCCGCCGCGTTGCAGTCGTCGCATTAGCAATCTAGGTAGAGCAGTAGCATAGAAACCATAACTTATCCGTCTTTGGACGGCCCTTTTTCTTAATTTAGACTCAAGTAACCTCTGCGCGCACTCTTTGCACGGATGGGCAACAAGGCGGCCAAGCCGCTGTCGTCGACCAAGGAGAACGACGTCGTGCCCTTTGACGTGGCCGACGTTACGAGCTCGGAGCACACCTTGGCCAAACCAGATCAACGGCCTTTGGCGGCATCGACAACGCGCCTCGTCGAGTCGGCTGCGGCGACAAACCAGATCACGACGCGGCACAAGCGCCACAAAAAGCCAGCCAAGAAGCTGGCGCAGAAGTCGGCGAAGGAGGGCGACCCGACCGAGTTGGAGTTTAGCTCGAACGAGAGCTCCGAGGACGACGAGAAGACGAAGAAACCGAGCAAGAAGCAGCCGCCCCACAACCACCATCCCAACCACCACCACCACCACGAGACCCTCCTGATTGACGAGTCGCCAGACGCCCTCTCGAGACCAGACGCCCACAAGAAATTAGGAAAGGCCCCAAACCAGACAAGGCCCCCAAACCAGACAAGACCCCCAAACCAGACAAGGCCGCGAAACCAGACAAGGCCGCGAAGCCGGTCAAGACCGCGAAACCAGACAAGGCTGACGAAGGAATCGCCGTTGGCCAAGATGAAGCGCAAGTCCGGCGTCAAGTCGTGCGCCGCGATCGAGGCCGACGCGGAGCCGCCGATTCGGCATCTCTCGACGCGTGTGCTGGCCCCCATTGACCTAAAAGGACTCAAGACGATCGAGAAGATGCCGGCAATCGAGGTACCCCACCCTGTGCAGGCCGACGACGCGCAGGTACCCCCCGTGCCAGTCTCGACACCGCAGTCGTCCACCCGCAGTCCCGTACGAACATGGCGCTTTTCATGGAGGAAACGATTTCTTGTAGGTCCCACTGCCACACGTCCAAAGCGACCTGGACCTCGACGACGTCACGGATGAGTTCTTCAACGACGACTTTGAAATGAACCGGCCGCCTCTCAAAGCCGTCGAGGTGCGGAGCCCGCAAAGCACAGAGCCGATGCGAGCACGGTCGTCGCCGCCGGTCCGCGCCAACGATAGGTACGTACATCGATGTACCTGGGTCAACGACCATCTTGCACTAGGTTAGTAATAGACGACATTGACGAGGACATTATGAAGGACATTCTGGACGAGAGCTAGCCTGTACGAGTTAATAATTATGTACCGAGTCGTTCGGACCGTAATGTAGTAGTATACGTCTCCTAACAGAGCTCGCGGGGCGGCGCGACAACCGGGACGCTGCCGTACACGAATGCAGGCGCCTCGAACTGCGTCTTGGCCCACGCCACGTCCGACGTGTCTACGCCCAAATCCGATGAACATAAGAAAGGAGCTGGCTCGTGTACCATGGACTTTGACCCGCGTGGCTTTTTTCGCCGCCACCTCGGGCAAGTCGGGGATCGTGTTGGCGGGTTTCCCGGCGCTCGATTGGTTCGCGCCAAACGACTGGCCAAAGCCAGAGTTCGACGATGGCTGGCCGAACGGAGAGCTGCTTGGCGGCTGGCCGAACGGGCTGTTGACAGGTGGTGGTGCTTGACCAAAGGTTGTGCTGGGTGTCCCAAACGGGCTGTTCGCTGCGGGGGCGGCTTGGTTGAGCGGGGGCGGCTTGGTTGAACGGACTGGACTGGCCGAACGGACTACCACCGGACGCTTGGCCAAAGGGCGACGGTGCCGGCGGGCTGAACGGACTCGCGGAGCTCGGAGGTGGCTGCGCAAATGGACTCGCTGGCGCCGACGGCTGGCCAAAGGGGCTCGAGGACGCCGCACTGCCTTGCCCAAACGGACTGGACGTCGGCGCGTTGGCCGGTGGCGCGGCAAAGGGACTGGACGCCGTCGATCCAAAGGAGCTTGTCTGGCCAAAGGAGCTGGCGGTGGAGGCGAAGGGCGAGGTCGATGCGCCCATGGCCGAGGGTGCGCCAAACGTCGCACCACTGCCCCCAAATGGCGACGGCGACGATGCGGGAGCACTGCCAAAAGGCGATGCTGCCGGCGCGCCGCCAAAGGGCGATTGCCCAAAGCCAGCGCCCGATGACGCCGCGCCGCCAAAGGTCGACGTCGTGGTGCCAAACGGAGAGGAGGACGCGCCGCCGCCAAACGGATTGTTCGCTGGCGCGCCGCCTCCAAAGGGGTTGCCGCCGCCGCCAAAGGGGCTCGTCGATGGCTTGGCAAACGGGCAAACGGGCTGGTACTGCTGTTGCTGCTGCTAGACTGACCAAACGGGCTTCTGCTGTTGTTGTTGTTGTTGTTGCTGTTGTGGCCAAACGGGCTGGCGCTTGGGTTGGACCGATGGCTGTAAGCGTTCGAGCTCCCGCCCTACAAGGAGGTGAGCGCAGTGTAGCGGGTGCCACGTACGTACGCCGTTGTCGTGGGCGAAGCGGCAGTTGTTGCCGTTGCGGCACGTGCCCTGCTTGTAGAAGCGGCACGGGATCTTCGCGTTGCTGTTGTTGTTGCTGCTGCCGCGGTACATGCTCGACTGCGCGTTTTGTATATTTCGGCACATGCCACATCTAGCCGGTCAGTAGTTTTGGCACGTGTTACGCCTTTCTTCATCACAATCGGAGGCGGCGATGGGGCAGTCGCTGGCCAAGGCCGTGGACGAGAAGGGCAAGCGGGTCAAGAACCCGACGTGGAGCGGATGGCTGCACATCTACAAGGTAGAGACGACGCCTCTGCCACGGTGTCTCACGTGCGCGGCTAGAACGGGCTGCTCAAGCGCGGCTACAAGCGCCGCTTCTGTCGCCTCGACCGCGACCGCCTCTACTACTTCACGGACGAGCGTCCCAAGCACACGTCGAAAGGCTGCATCCACCTCCACGACGTCGTGGGCATCGCGGCGCTGCCATCGTACTCGGCGGCGGGCGACGACACGACGCTGCAGCTGCCCGTCGCGCTCGTGACGCCGGCGCTGGTCCACATGCTGGTCTTTGAAGCGGCCGACGCCAAGGCGTCGTTCGAGCGCGCGCTGGGCGCCAACGTTCCGCGGTCGATGATCGTGGCCGAGGACTGGTCCATCGTGCAGCTCGAGCACGGCCAGAGCAAGGAGTCGCCGTATGTGCGCTATTACATTGTGTTTCTAACGTCCGGGGACCTCCTCTTCTTCACGGACGGCAACTGCCGCCTCCTCGAAGCCCGCGTGCGCATGCTGGACCTCGAGAACGTTCTCGTCGCGTACGACTCGGCGGCCGGGAACGGCGTCGTGCTCTCACCGCGCAGCCAAGCGCGGGCGGCGGCCTCGCTCGCGAGTCCGTCGATCCAGCTGGTGGTGCACGCCAAGGTCATCAGCCTCGAGTTTGACGCCAAGACGCAGTACGAACTCTGGCGGGAGCTCCTCGTGGACGCCGCCGCAGGCGACTACTACGGCCGCGCGTTTCTCCAGCGACGGCTCCAGGACGAGCAGCGAAAAAAGTACCAGCGCCAAGCCAAGCTCGACGATATGCTCAAGAAGACCAAGAAGAAGATCTCGAGGCATAAGAAGCAGCACCTCAAGGACCCGCGCGTCTCGGTCAGCGACGTGACGTACGACGGCGACGACCTCTCGGAGGTCTCAACCTTGTCCCACGCGTCGTACGAGTCGGCGCTCTCGTCGACGCGGTCGAGGACCTCCAAGTCGGCGGGGTTTCCAGACGCAGAGAGGCCTGCGATGCAAAAGAAATCGAAAAAGGCCGCGACAACCGCCGCCGACGCCAGCGAGGCAAAGCCCAAGACGACCAAGAAGCGGCGGGACGAGGCGCTGGGAGAGGAGGGCAAGACGCCGCAGCTGCCGCCGGCGGCCGACGAGAGCACCCGTCCCCTGAAGCCCCGGAAAAAGAGCAAGAAACCCAAGGGTGTGGTGCTGGACGCAGAGACTAGTGTCGTGATCGCGCCCGTGTCCGAGCCGACGCCGCCATCAGCCCCGACACCGTCCGTGCTCGCAGCACCAGCCACCGCGCTCGTACCCAAGAAGAATTTGAACCGGGTCCGCGAAGACATTTTTGCGAGTCCGGTCACGAGTCCGACGTTTGCCGAGAAGAAGCAAGCGCTGCTGCGACGTCTCCAGCCCGACTACTCGCCGCTGTCGCCCAAGGTCAAGGTTGAGACGACGCAGTTTGTGCCCGAGCCCGTGTCGGCGCCCCGCACGCGCCGTCGCCAGCGGTCCGTGACGTCGTCGTCGTCGATCAAGCACTTTGCCTCGCGCCGCGAGCTGCTTCAAATGGACTTTGAAAAGCTCTGCGCACGCATGCAGTCGTCTGCGAACGGCCGGTCGACGAAGCAGGCGCGCCGCCTCGAGAGACAGATCCAGGCGTGCGCCCAGGCCATCGATACGCTTGGCGGCCTCGTGCTCTTCCCCCCCACAGACGAAGCTCTTCTCCCGCCAATCCTCCCGATGCTCGCGTCCTTGGAGCTCAGCGACTTGCCGAAAAGCACGGTGGATGTCCAAGGCAACTGGTTCACGACCGAGCAGAGAGGCGGCGTCCGTGTCCGGCACTGGCAACGGCGCCACGCGACTTAAGAGACGGTGGCCTATTTAATTCGTGTAGTACAAGCGTTGTGACGCGTATCGCTTTCGCAAGGACGAGCAGATGAAGCTCGTTACTAGGTAAGCTCATTCCTACGGCTTGACGGAGACTGGTTCGGCTACTATTAGTTGGCGGTGTTGTCACATTGCACTTGGATAACATTCGGCATCGTGTGCCGATTTTACCGGATACGGCTGTTGTAACCGGACATGCATCGTTCAAAAGACAGGCGTGCAAGAACGACGATGGCGGTGCAGTATGTGCTCTTCGACATGGATGGCCTCCTCCTGGACACGGAGCGCGTGTACACGGAGGTGACGAGCGAGATCTTGAGCCGCTTTGGAAAGCAGTTTACGTGGGACGTCAAGGCGCGGATGATGGGCCAGAAGGAGTACGACGCCGCCAAGATCCTCATTGCCAGCTACGGCATCGACTTGACGCCCGAGGCGTACTTGGCCGAACGCAACGCGTTGCACGCGGCCAAGTTTCCGTTCTGCAAGCCGCTGCCGGGCGTACTGAAGCTGCTAAAGCACCTGAAAGCCCATGGCATCCCGATCTGCGTCGCCACGTCCTCGCACCGCAGCGCGTTCGAGCTCAAGTCGAGCCGCAACCAAGAGCTCTTTGCACTCTTCGACGGGCACATCATCTGCGGCGACGATCCGCAGGTGAAGCATGGCAAGCCGGCGCCCGACCTCTTCCTGCATGCGGCGACAGCGCTCGGGTGCACGCTCGACGCCGACAAGAACGCGACCTGCCTCGTGTTTGAAGACGCGCCGTCGGGTGTCCAAGCCGGCCTCAACGCCAAGATGCAGGTCGTGTGGATCCCGGATGCCAACTTGGAACGCGACCCGGCCCTCGTCGCGCAGTGCGCGATCGTCCTCGACAGCATGGAGGCGTTTGACCCGGCCGCCTTTGGCTTGCCCGCATACTAGCGCATCACGCTTAGATCTTAGTCGCGACGTATCCTGCGATACCAGTTCTGAATGCATAATGGAAACAACGCCAGTCAAGCACCGTACCAGTAGACAGCAGCGGGGTCTGACTTCGCCGACGCCGCCCTTGCTGCCGCGAGCTTGCAGCCGAGACAATAAATGGAGTCTAGTATCCAGTATTGATTGGATACCTCTTAGCGTCGTATACAAGATAAGCTTGACGCCGTACCGGAGGTGGTGGTTTTAGCGCCAAATTCGAGTCGTCCGGTCAAGTGCTTGGCCCCAATAAAGTGCGATTTGAAAAAAGCACAGGGGATTTGTATGAAAGCGCACTTGAGCGGGTGCTGGGCTGCGGTTGGTGGCTGGTTTGCACCTCTTGCCATAGAGACCAATCATCGATATCTTAGATTGAGATGACGAGTGTGTTCACGCAGAGCCGCGTCCTCCAGAGCTTCCGCGCCTTGGGCGTCGTCGCCTCCGACGTGCCGGTCGTGCTCTCGCGCACGGGCTTCATCACCGTCGCGACCGGCAAGAGCTTCCAGGTCTACGACACGGAGAAGCTGACGCCGGTCGCGGTCTCGTCGCCGCTGCCCAAGAAGATCCGGGCGCTGCAGACCGTCTTGAAGCACAACCGGACGTTCGCCGCGGTGGGCCGCAACATCCACGTCTTCAGCCGCATCACCGAGACGCACGTGCTCTCTGGGCACCAGGCGCCGATCCTGCAGCTGCTCGCGGTCGGCGACGTTCTCTTCTCGATCGCCGAAGACAACACGATGCGCATCTGGTCGACCACGTACGTCCCTATCGTCTAGCTCTAGGAGAGCGACTCATGCGGTACATGGCAGGGACCTCGAGCTGCTCGAGACCATCACGTTTGAGGCCGCGTTCACGCCCACGTTCCTCTTGCACCCGTCGACGTACCTCAACAAGGTGCTTGTCGGCTCGACGCAGGGCGCGCTGCAGCTCTGGAACGTCCATACGCTCAAGTGCGTCTTTGCCTTCAAGGGCTGGGGCTCGGAAGTGACGGCCATGGCGCAGAGTCCGGCCGTCGACGTCGTCGCGATTGGCCTCGCAGACGGCCGCATCCTGCTGCACAACCTCAAGTTCGACACGACGCTCATGACATTCTCGCAAAGCAAGGAAGGCCGCGTCACGAGCCTCTCGTTCCGCGCCGACGACAAGGCGCCGTGGCTGGCCTCGGGCACGACCTCGGGCTCGGTGCTCCTCTGGAACCTCGAGACGCAGCGCTTGGAGTCGACGATCCTCGGCGCCCACGAAGCGCCGATCGCGTCGACCGTCTTCTTCCCCAACGAGCCGCTCTTGCTGACGTCGGCCGGCGACAATGCGCTCAAGATTTGGATTTTCGACGAGCTCGAGGCGCGGGGCCGCCTTCTCAAGTCGCGCTCCGGCCACAAGGCGCCGCCGACCAAGATCCGGTACTACGGCAACGACGTCGTCCAAAAGACGGACGGTACCGTGTGCCAGATCCTCTCGGCGGGCCAGGACCGCGCGTTCCGGCTCTTCCACACGGCGCGCGAGCAGCAAAGCACCGAGCTCTCGCAAGGCCCGCTGCACAAGAAGCAGCGCCTCCACAGCTCGGACGAGCGCAAGTTGCCGCCGATTCTGCAGTTCGCGGCCATGGAGACGCGCGAGAAGGACTGGAGCAACGTGGTCACGTGCCACGAATCCGAGGTGCCAGCGTATGTCTGGACGCTCGAGCGCAAGGCCATGGGCAAGAAGGTGCTGCAGCAGGTCGAGGGCCATACGACGCCGGGCTCGATCGAGCACCAGCGGCGCCTCGACTCCAAGGCGACCGCCGTCGCGATCAGTTCGTGCGGCAACTTTGCGCTCGTCGGGTCGGTCGGCGGCGCCATCTTCAAGTACAACTTGCAGTCGGGCGAGAAGCGCGGGTCGTTCCCGACGGCCGCGACGCCCAAGGCCAAGCTCATCCGCGCGCTGACGATGCCCGGTGCGTCGTACAAATCCGCGCCCGACAACTCGATGGCCGACAAGCACAGCGGGTCGGTCACCGGCGTCGTTGTCGATGCCCGGAACGTGCTTGTGATCTCGAGCAGCATGGACCATTCGCTCAAGTTTTGGGACTTTTACACGCACGCGTGCATCGCGAGCATGGACCTCGGGTCACCGATCACACACCTCGCGCTGCACAAGGACAACAACTTGATCGTGGCGGCGTGCGACGACTTTGTCTTGCGCGTCATCGACATCACGACGCGCAAGCTCGTCCGTCGTTTCCACGGCCACACGCACTGGATCACGGACGTATGCTTCTCGCCGGACGCGCGCTGGCTTCTCTCGTCGTCCTCGGACGGCTCAGTGCGCGTCTGGGACCTCCCGACCGGCAAGTGCATCGACTTTGTCAAGTTCAAGCACGCCGTCACGAGCGTGACCATGTCGCCGACGGGCGAGTTCATCGCGACGACCCACGTCGGCCAGCTCGGGCTCTTCCTCTGGGCCAACCGCGCCTACTTTGAGACCGTCTTTGTCGACTCGGAGCCGTCGTCGCCCGTCCTCATGGGCATGCCCGTGCCGCTCAGCGAGGTCGACGTGCCGCTGGAGACGCAGGTCGTGATTGCCGCCAACGAGGTCCATGAAGTCGCAGCGGAGGCGCCGGCGTACGTTTCGCCGTTGGATGCCACAACCAGCTCGTTTGTGCGCCTCTCGACGGCGCCCAAGGCCATGTGGCAGTCGCTCTTCCAGCTCGAGCTCATCAAGGCCCGCAACAAGCCCGTGGAAGCGCCCAAGGCGCCCGAGAAGGCACCGTTCTTCCTCCCGACCGTGCGCAAGGACGATGTGCACCCGACGTTCGAAGCCGTCGATGCCAAGAAGACCAAGCCGCAAGCCAAGAAGCCGGAAGAGGCCAAGAAGCCGGAAGAGGACGTGGTCATGGAAGGCTGGGGCGATGGCGACGACGTGGCGTGGGGCGATGACGACGACGACGACGAGGTCGCGGCGCCGACGTCTCGCATCGGCAAGTCGACGGGTCTCACGACGTCGCGCTCCAAGCTCGCGTCGCTCTTGCTGCAGGGCGCGGCGACGGCGCCGCAGCTCGGCGGGAAGGGTCAGTTTGCGCTCGTGGTCGCGTACCTGCAGGGTCTCTCGGCGTCGGGCGTGGACGTGGAGCTGAGCACGCTCTGCATGGGCGACTTTGACGTCGAGGGCAAGGGCCACCTGAAGCTCTTCCTCGACTGCATGCTCGAGATGCTCGAGGGCCGGCAAGAGTTCCAGGTCGTCCAGGTGTACCTCAACCGGTTCCTCAAGGTCCACGAAGACATTCTGGTGACGGACGCGGACCTCCTTGCGCACGTGGCTGAGGTGCACGCGATCCAGCAGGAAGGGTGGGAGCACCTCCAGCGCCTCCTCCACAACAACTTGTGCTTGGTACAGTACTTTGCCAAGATGCAAATGTAGACCACCTAATCTAACCCGAATCTTATGTACTTGTTCATATACTTTTTCGACTTATCTTTTCAGTCGGCCGATCATCGGCCACTCCGTCCTCGGAGGGTTAAACGATTTCCTCCGCATCAGTGTATCCCTGCAAGTGATGTCGGCAGGGTACAAGACACTTGGTACGTACTTTCGCACCTCGTCCGCCTCGTAACCCTTTGAATTTGGAGGGTTGGAGGTTTGGAGGTTAGAACATGCCTACGCGGCTCGCCATTGTGAGTTCTGACGCGGTTCCGTTGGGCCTTGGCTACTCCTCGTGCTACTACATGGTTGCGTCGCGGCGCGGACGCTTGCGCGGTGGTATCTCGTCGTCCTGGACCTCGTCCGGCGCGCCCGGGAGCTCGGATTCCAGTGCATTCAACATTGCCAGGCGCTCGGTGCTTTGCTGGAAGTGTGCCAGCTTCTCCACATGCCGCTTCAGGTCCGCTGGCGTCGGGTAGCCTCGAGGCAACACCTTGTGAATCCGTGTGCACCCGTCGTCGTCCCGCTTCTCCAGCCGGTTCGTTTTCGCTTTGAGCAGCGAGAGGACGCGGCGGCAGATGCGGCCCCACATCGTCGTCGCCGCTGTGGTCCCATCGCTTAGAAACTCGTCGAACGCCATGCAGCAATCGCAGTGCGCAGGGTCCAGCGCAACATTGCCAAATACATAGCAGTCGGGCAGGGGCGGGACCGGATCCAGCGACCCGTTCTGAAGTATGGCGGCCCGGCACACGTGCACGAGGTACAGCAGCACGTCGGGGCAGTCGCAATTGGTTTGGAGCCGAGCAATCACTGCGTAGACCTCGTCGTTGTTGGCGACGGCTCGCCACGCCTGTACAAACGCCATCACATCCTCGCCCGGTGCAAGCAGCCCCAGCGCGACGATCAAGTCGACGGTGGCTTTCGCTTTCGGAAGCGTAGCTTGCAGGAGCATCTGCGCCCGCGAAGCAAGAAAGCGAGACAAGACGGCGCGCAAGGTCGAGTCGAGCGGGGATCCTTGCTGCTGCTTGAGAAACCATAGGATACCCCCCACGGTATACTCGCCACTGAGCGCGGCGAGGTCGTCGAGGAGGGCGGCGTCGCACGGCCGGGTCGAGAGTAGAATCTGCAAGAGACTGCCGCACTCGACCGGGCGCAGACGTTCGTACTTTGCCAGCGGTACGCGCGTGGCGAGTGCCAAAGCCATGTCCGCGAGAATGGCCTCCTGGTAGCGCGGTGCAGACGGCAGCGTCGGGTGGCTTTGGAGCGCGAGAACGAGCGAGACACAGTGGCTCTTGAGTCGGCGCAGGACGCCGACGCGAGTGTTGGCCTCGAGCAAGGTGCACGTGCCATGGCGGCGCTTGTAGAGAAAGGCGTCGACGTGACGGCGCAGCGAGACCGGAAGCTTTGGACGCAGCCAGTGCTTCGTCTCGTCGTCGTCCACGTACGCGTCGAGGAGGAGGCGATACTCGTTGAGCGCGTTGCTGTTGTACCGGTGGTGAGAACTGGGCATCGCGTCCCAGAGCGCTTTGATGCACTCGAAGACGAAGGGCTGGCGCAGCGGAGGGCAGACGGCAGCCTTGGGCTCTGTGATCCCAGCGAGACTTGCGAGCAGTTGGCAGGTCGGTCCTGATTGTTTCCAGTGGCTACTCCACCGCTGGACGAGGCTGAGCATCGCTGGCTGGAGCGCCGGCCAGCCAAACGCGCGCAAACACGATGCAATCCCAGGCGCGACGTCTTCAATCGACGCATCGTCCGAGACAAAGACGGCGTCCGACAGGAAGAGCGACGCGAGGTCGACCTCACCCAGGGCGACCAAGACGCTGCAAAAGCCGCGTATGTCGGGTCCCGTCGGCACCACCTCGTGTGAGTACCTTAACGGTACGAGCTTGAAGATGGCAATGATACTCAGCGCAAGATCGCGAGCACTCGGGGCGCCCAGCAGCGTTTCCCCCGCTTCGAACGAGCGCAGCGCCGCTGGGATGCCAGCAATGCCGGCGCGGAATCGCTTGGGCCAAAACAAGAGCGCTGTCGGGGGGCAATGAATCGAGACGTGATAGGATACCTCTTCGAGCGGGGTCGGGTCCTTGATGAACGCATGGGCTCCCTTCCCAAGAAGACCGTCGATTACGCTGGGGGGCATTTGACACGCGGGGTGGGGCACGGCAGAGGCGACGCGGTTGCGGTGCTCTTTCCGGTCGTTGCGGCTTGTTTTGAAGCGGATCAACGCCACGTCAAAGCTATGGGAGGCGACGAGGTGGTCGACCAGCGCTCTCTCTGCGCGCGTGAGGTTCTCGAACGCAAAGGCTTTGTTTTTGGAGACGGTGCGAACGCGGTATGCAATGCGCTGGCAGCGCGGGAACGGCGCCTTCGCAATCGCAGTCAGATCGGATAGAATGCGCGATCGATCGAGAGCGACGACGGGAGGGCGGCCGCGGCCGCGGAGGCCTCGCCCAACCAAGTGAAAAACGAGCGCCAACCGGCTGCCCGATGCAATGGGCGCCGATGAGATCGATGTGCCGTGATACGTGGCCGCCACTTCATAGGACGACAGGTGCGTCTTGAAGCTCTTCGAGAGACCGTTGTGGGCAAACGTCAATGCGCCACCAGCGTGGTGGTGCGGCAAGAGGAGAAGCAGCAAGCCAAACGACCCCGGCACGTCGTCGGGAACGGGCCGAAGCGCGTTAGCGTCGCCAGTTGCGTCAACGCAGAGGTGCGAGAGGACGACGTCGACGTCCATCGTGGTGATGGCCAGTGCCACTTCGGCGGGGCGCAGAATGGTCTTTCGCATCGCGCCCATCCACTCGGCCTCGTTGAGAAACTCGAGCTTCGCGGCGGGAATCCGGCCCCTGTCCTTGGCCAAGGCGGCGAGTCGAGTCACATCGGCCGAGGTCAGCGGCCGCGGCAGGTCGACGCCGTCGACGCGAAGCAAAGGCGCGATGCCAAGCCCTGAGTTGCTTTTGTAGATGTACTTGGTGGATGGCTCGATGCTATCGATCGCCGCTTCGTACGCTGCGATCGCTTGGTTCACGCTGTGGGCCAACAACTGCATGAAAGAAAATGGTTTTAGTTCGTCAGCGTAACAGAAACGCCGGTATTCCGGTTTTGACTCGTGGACCGCTGGGACTAGGTAGTATGAAGAGGACACATTGAACGTCAATTCATTTGGAGCACAATCTCTTGAGAGCATGACCCGATAGAACGACCTCATGGGTATCGTAGACGGATGCGCAGCCTCGTTACGGGTCGGTTGAAGCGGATGTCGAAGCTGCGCTCTCTATGGTTTCCGGGCGTGGGCCACCGAAAAGCCTCGAGTTGGCGATAGCTTGTCGTCGCGTTCACATGGCGCCGCTTGGCCAACGCCGCGTGGGCGATCCGGATGCGCCCCGGTTGCTGCACTTTGCGTAAACTCCTTTTGTGCGCCGTCTGCTTCGCGTAGCGCAGTCGCGTCGGGTGGGCGGCCGCGACCGCGCGCACTCGCAAGCACGCGCGACGATCGAACGTCAGTCGGAGTCGCGTTCCGTCGCTGAGGAAGTGCCACACCTCGTTGCAGTCGGCGCAGTGCCGGGGGTCGAACGGGATGTCGACGAGGTCGCCGTCACGCATGCCTGGCACGGGCAGCAGCAAGCCGCCACGGACGTACGCCTCTCGGCACACGGCCGCGAGCGCCACTAGCACTCCGCGCAAGTCGACATCCGCTTGTGGCCATAGCTGCTCCAGGACGGTGCCCACCGTCGAAGCAGCGCATACAGCGACAACTTGTCGGGCTTGGCACCGTTGGAGAGACCGGCGAGGTGCGACACCAAGCCTAAGACGTGGCTCCGCTGCGTTGAGCTGCGGAGCCAGCGCCGCAAGAGGCCTCGGATCGCAGACGAGAGCGGTTGCCAGCCAAATTTCGTCACACATGTGCGGACGCAGACGACGGCGTCGGTGAGCGCGATGCGGCGGCAATGCACTCCTGTCGGCGAGACGGAGAGCGCGGCGCTGAGAAAGTACGCAGCGACTTCGTCGTCGTTGGAGGCGCAGAGCACGTCGCCCATGGCGGCTGCATGGCCGTCGCGCGCGGTACCAGCCCGCTCGTCGCTAAAGGCGAGAGAGGCGATGGAGTGGAAGATAGCCATGGTCCCAAAGACGAGTTCCCGGGCACTCGAGAGCCCCAGCGGGTGCATCGTCCGGCGAAACAAGACAGCCTCGCGAAGGAGGGCCATGGAGGTCTTCATACCGACGATGCCGGCTCGGAATCGCTTGGGCCAGAAGAGCAGCGCCATCTCCGAGGGAGCACTGACGGGCACGAGCTCATCATGGCCGCTCTCGCAGAGGAAGGTGTGGGCTGAGACGCCGACGAGCCGCTTGGCTACCAAATCCGGCACGTTGCACGACGGATGGAACTCGAACGCGGCGACGTGGTTGTCGACGTCGGCTCTGTCCTCGCCGCTGCTAGGGTCGTCGGGCTCGCTAGTCGCCGGATATGAGAGCCGCACTATCGCTGACAGTCGGACCACCTGTCGTAGCGTGCCGATTTCGTCAAGAACCGAACGACGGCGATGTCAAAGGCATCCGAGGCCACGAGAATGTTGACGAGGTGCTTGTGCCGAGGTCGCAGGCGCGGAAACAAAGAGTCTGCGTAAGGATCGCCAACGTCGCTTGGCGCCGGGCAGAGGTACGCGAGGCTGCACGCGATGCGGTGGCACTCTGGCAGCAGGCGCGCGGCGAGGACCGCCACCTTGGCGGCCGCACCGGTTCGGTTCAGCGGCAGTCGCGACGGCCCTCGCTCTGGTTCGTGGACCCCTGTTAAGTCGAAAACGAGTGCAAGGCGGCGTCCGGACGTGATGGGCGTCGACTTGATCGTGGTGTTGATACAGACACCGTCGAACCCTCTCGGTCGCTCGGCCGCGTTCTGCGGCAGCGTGATTGCGTGCTCGTGGCGCTGGAACGTGAGGACGCCACCCGTGTGGTCGGACGGCAGCAGCACGATCAGTGTCCCGAACGCATCGGCAATGCAGCCTGTGGAGGCCCGGAGGCCGTCAATGGACCCGACGGCGTCCATGCAGAGGTGCGACAAGACGGCGCCGACGTTCGAGGCGCGAATACCGAGCGTCAACAGAAGCTTGTGCACGACATTTTGGACAAGGGCTTCTTCCAACGCGCTCTGATTGGCGATGTGGATGTCGGCGGCGGGCACGACACTGGCCTTGCCGTACTGCGCGCTGAGCTGGCCGTGCTGGGTACGCGATACAGGCCACGACAACGCGTCCGGAAGTCCCTCCAAGCTTACGACCGGCAGCGGTGAGATGCCTTGGGTGCCCGTGCAGATATACAACGGCGGTGCTCTGGGCTGCTCCAAGATGGCCTCGCACGCTGACACGAGACTGTTCATGGAGTTCATGGCGCGCGTCCTGCGTGACGATGTTGGTTTGATTGGCCACGAGAATTATATTTCCGTCGACGCCCCATTCTATGCATATTTGTATGCAATACAATAAAACGAGCAAAGTGTCCAGTGGTCGATGTGGTTGCGCGGTGGAGTTGGTTCGACGTGCGAACGTTATTAATAGTCTTCTGGTCGATATTGTCATTAAATTAACACACCAGCACGCTGATGCACATGCTACCATCAGCACTGGGTTCGATACTCGGCGGGATCGTGTCTTTTCGACTTGCTTGTTGTCGGCGTCGGTGCTACTACCCGGCAGTTGTACTGGTTCGCACTTGTCCGTCACTGGTGTATCAAGACACGACAAAATGGACAAAGGCCCTCCATGCTCAGAGGTCCCCTCTGCGTTTCAAGCTGTTTGGCTGTTCAGAGTCGGCGGCTAGACAAAGTTGCTCGTGGGACTCGGATGCGTGGGACTCGGATGCGAGGCCAATGGAAGATGCATGCAGCGTTCTTGCTGGCATTGCAAGTCATCCGCAGACTTGGCGCGATCATCATTCGCGCTGGGCTCTCGTGCTGCCAGCTCATCGCGCACCTGCGTTCGATTCGGTTGACGCTGGGCACACCCAACTTTTGGCCTCGGATTTAAATGGCTCGGCATACAAATCCCAAGCTATTAAAATACGTTGCAGTGGCCATGTGCAAAACGGCCGCCGTCTAAAAATACTCGGAGGAAATGCATAATAAAAATACCCAAATTCAATGTTGTATACAAATACCAAGTGAAACTGTGCGAATTCAAAAGCAACCGGGTCCGGGACCCCAGAAAAAAGAGTGGCTGGCAGCTTTGGGAAGCGAGTGGCTTGGCTTCAGTCGACGAAATTCCCACTTCCAGTACGAACCCCAAGATGAGTGACATCAGCGAGCACGATGCGGCCGAGATCAAGGCCGACGCCCCGGTCATCGAGGACTGCAGCAACACGGACGTCGTGACCAAGTACCGCCTTGCCGCCGAGATCGCGCAGTCGGCGCTCGAGGGCGTCATCGGCCAGCTCGCGCCCGGCAAGAGCGTCGTCGAGCTCTGCGCCTTCGGCGATGCCATCATCACGGCCCGCGCCGCGACCGTCTACAAGTCCAAGAAGGTCGAGAAGGGCATTGCCTTCCCGACGTGCGTGAGCGTCAACGAGGTCGTGTGCCACTTTTCGCCGCTCCCGAACGAGACGACCACGATCAAGGCCGGCGACTGGGTCAAGATCGACTTGGGCTGCCACATTGACGGCTACATCGCCGTCGTCGCGCACACCGTCATTGTGCCCGCCACCGAGGGCGACGACCTCATCGTCATTGGCTCGCAGGCCGATGTGCTCAAGTGCGCCCAGGACGCGCTTGAGCTCTGCGCCCGCTTGATCAAGCCCGGCAACACGAACCACCAGGTCACGGATGCCCTCGAGGCGCTCGCCGAGTCGTACGGCGTCAAGAGCCTCCACGGCACGCTCATGCACCAGATGAAGCGCTTCGTCATTGACGGCAGCAAGACGATCGCCCAGAAGCACGATCATGAGGCCAAGACGGCCAAGGTCACGTTCGAGGCCAACGAAGTCTACGCCATCGACGTTGCCTTCACGACGGGCCTCGACAAGGCCGTCGCCTCGGAGCGCCGCACGACGGTCTTCAAGCGCCAGGTCGACAAGAGCTACCGCCTCAAGATGAAGGCGTCGCGCTATGTCTTTAGCGAGATCAACTCGAAGTTCCCGACGCTTCCGTTCACGATTCGCGCCTTTGAGGACGAGTCGCAGTCGCGCATGGGTGTCGTCGAGTGCGTCAAGCACGACCTCCTCACGCCCTTCCCGATCCTCGAGGGCCGCGAGGGCGACCACATCGCCCACCTCAAGGCGACGGTGCTCCTCATGCCCAACGGCACGACCAAGATCACGGGCCTCAGCCTCCCGCTCGAGCGCATCAACTCGGAGAAGACGGTCACGCCCGAGATTGCCGCGATCCTCTCGTCGTCGCTCAAGAAGAAGTCGAAGAAGAAGAAGGCGGCCAAGTCGGCCGGCGCCGCCAAGGAAGTCGAGCACGACCTCGAATAAATCAATCTTTCAGCAGCAACTCACATTTCTGCGTGATACGGCGTAGGTAGTAATCTAAACAAACACGAACGACATCAACCGTCCACATCTGGAGTATCAATCTATCAACCTAAATCGATACTAGTACAAACTAAGATCTTGAAGCGGCATGGCGCCGGGGGCCGAGGAAGCGCAGCACTTTGCCGGTCCGTTCCTGCTGCTGGAGCGTCCGCTGCTCGACGGTCGGTGCGTGTACTGCAGCGCGCCGACGACGGCAGCAAACTGCGCCGTGTGCAGTCGTCCAGTCGACGTTCCCTGGCTCACGACGGCGTCGGTGACGGTACTTGGCAGCTCGCGGCCAGGCATCACGACGATGGCATCGCCTGCGTAGATCCGCTTGGGCTCGCGCCTTCAGCTGTCGACGCCGCCAACGCCGCTCGAGGTTCCGAGCAATCTGCCTCTACACTGCGCCGCAGCTCGTATGGTAGGGAGTCGTCGTGGCGGTTGATGTTTATGCCAAGTACATCGAGCTGCTGACGGGCGTCCAAAGCCAGCCCCTTGTGCAGTGGAAGCTCCAGCGGCTGCGCGCGTCCGTCTTGCCCAGTGTCGAGGTGCTGTCTCCCGAGAGCCCGTGGCACGCGATCCTCGATAGCTACGGCTTTTGCGGCGACTGCCGGTCGCCATACCGCATCGGCAATGCGGGCCAGCTCCGCGATTCGAGCGCTGTACCTGACGAGCAGCGAGGTGTATGGCAACCAACCTGTACATCGCGTAGGAGCACAGCGTACGCGCCAACGTGGCCAAGAAGGAGCGACTGCGCTTCTATGAAGCGCAGAGGCAGGCGCTTCTTGAGCGCAAGGCGGCGGCGCGCGCGGCCCACGCGCCGTCCCGGACACTCGTCGAGCTTTCGGCCAAGCTCCGTGACGAAGCGATCAACATCCTACGCGCCAAGCGAGACCTCGAGCCGGTCCAAGTGGCATGTCCTCACTGCGGCTGGACACCGCTACCAAGCGCAGGGCCACGCCCAGGAGCTGCCACCCACGGGTGACAGAGCGCACGTTGGCATTGACTTGGTGTCTTCACCCGGCCACCACTCCTAGTCCTCGCTTGCTACAAGAAACTCATGGTTATATTACTGACGATATTGTACTGCAGTGTGGACACTCGGAAAGGCAGCTCAAAGCTGCGCGTCAGTCCTATCGTCACGACCTCGACCGCTGCCGCAGCAAAGCGCGTTCGACTGCTCGGATGATTTCATCCATTGCAGTCTCTGTGCTCATCGCCGCAAGCGCTGGTGGTGTTCCAACACTGGACGGGTTCGTCCAGAACCACGTGGGGAGTGGCCTGTGGGGCGGTCGAGGCGTCGAGCTACAGTTGTTTCTTGGTAGTACAGTCGTAGCTGTTGGTAGTGCATAGGCGTCCGTCGATCCAGGGCAGGTCGGTCCTCGCAGCGCGGCTGTAGAAAGCGGTGATGGTCGAGGCAGGTCGGATGGCAAATGGCAAATGAAGTCTTCGCGTGGAATGCTATCGAGTGTAAAATCCATCGAGCGACCCTTTCTACTCCCTCAACTCGAACTCGTTTCTTGTATACCGAGTGTAGAAGATGAGAAACAAACTAAGCTTACCTGTCGGTAGAAGCCATTATGATTTCGCTTCGCATTGAAAACACCACTGCAGGAATCGAGCGCTCAGATTCCGGGGTCGCTGTCGCTAAATGTGGCACCTTGCTGTTTTATACGTGGCATATGCCGCAGTACATCTTGGACAACGCATAATGTCCGTTGGAAGCCTCGCATGCCCACGAAAAGTAGCATTTCAGGACCCCCAAAGTGGCCTCTATCACTCTGCCACGTTGGAGCGATTTCATTTTCCAACTCGATTCGGCGACCGGAGCGGCTCGGCGGCGGCGGTGGGGTTTGAGAACCTCTCCAACATAATATATTCGGTCGAAGATATGTGTTATGAGAGGTTTCTCGCTCCAGCTTCCAAATATCTTTTTGCGACGATGGACCAGGCGGACCTCAAGGCGCCGCTCTACGACGCCATGGATGCGGACCGCAAGCCGGCGGTCTGCGCGACGCCCGTCGGCTTCTGGCGCAGGTAGCAGCATGCCATGGCATGCGGCGAGGCTCATGCGCGCGTAGCCTCATGAGCTGGGACGCGCACACGCTGCTGCGGGTACGATGATGACGGCTATGGCCGACGAGCGCTCATGCTGCGGCTAGTACATGCGCTACCTCAACGTCATGCTGGCGCTCTTCCAGGCGCTCGCCGGGTTCTTTGGCCTCTTTGACTTGGCAATGCTCAACATTACGAGCTTCCTCATCGCCGTCTATGTCATGTACGTTTGTCCTGCCACGATGTGCATACCTGCATGCGCCTCTGGTAGCATCTTTGCGCTGCTGCTCTTGGCGTTCGAGTGCCGGTTCTCATCCATGGAGCCGTCGATTCGCCGCCAGTTTGGCTTTCTCTTTACGTACCGCGGGCGCACGGCCTTCATCTTCTTGTACGCTCCAGAGCCTCTAGTCGCCACGAACTCATGAGGCGTTGTAGCGTCGGTTTTATGGACTTTGGCATGGCCGACGCCATGGCCAAGATCGCGGGCGTTCTCATGTGCCTCAACGCGGTGCTCAACCTCATCGTCATTACCATGCACCCGGCCTTTCGCAGCGGCAGCCTTCGCGCCGACATGGACCCGACCGTCGGGTACACAGCCGGCGAGCAAGTACGTTCTTCGATCGACTTGCACTTGCGACAAGAACCGTGTAGGAAGCGGCTCAAGTCTTTGCCAAGAACGCGCACTTGGCAGCGCAAGCAGGCACATACGCGTTCGCACACGTGTCGCCCGAGGTCGCGACGCAGGTAATGCCTTGTGTCCAACCTGCCATTGCGCCTTACGCGCCGAGAGTAGATCGTCCAGCAGGCCGCGGCGCAGCAAGCCAACAATGGCAGCTACGTGCCGCCGCGCCAGAGCTAGATATCTGCAGACATCTTGTAAAGAACTCGCGGTGTGTCCCGATGATCCGCTTACTTGGAGACGAACGGGAGGCAGTTATCGTCGTCGCAAGTGGAGCGTGCAACCAGAAAGGAGTCGCCTGAGACGGCGACGGAGCGCAGAACACATCACGTGCATCATGCATGCAGGAGCCCACGTCGACACTGGATCGGTCTCTTTGAGTGTGTCGAACGGGCATCTCCTGCCCTCACGCAAGCATACTTTAGCGTCTTTAAGACAACTTGTACACCTCGCTCGACGACGACGGTCATCGTGAGCAAGTGTCCATCGCTAGCCGTCGAAACGATCCAAAAGACTTGGCGATGGAGATGACTACTGCTCGCTACCAGAGGAAGTACACGGGCGCACACCAACCAGGTCTTCATCTTGGCACCAATATTGTCTTCTTGGCGCCAACATTGTCATCATCTCGGCAAAACGGCCCATCAAACCAAAGAAAGAGAGCCGAGGACGACGAAGACACAAATGACATTGGTATAGTAGGGCTAGGGTCCAAACATGAGTTCGGTCGGGCGGTACGTAAAGTCGGCGACGCGCTCGGCTTCGCGGTCGACCTCGTCCAGCATGCGCCACTCGGGCGTGTCGACCGGCACTTCCGT